>NC_133328.1:408539281-408704281 GCF_042186555.1 Aquarana catesbeiana | reverse complement strand
CAACTTGAGTACAACCAGCCTGTGAAATTTGAAATGTGATTATTGCTAGCAGCTTCTTCTATAGCCGCTAGCAATAATCACTTTGTTCTCCCGGCGGGGATGGCTTCCCCTGCCCCCCCCTCCCACTGGCACTGGGAGAATACAATGGCTCCATGGTAGGGATTCCCCTATCAAAACTGACTGTGTTAATAGGGGAATCTAGTGATTTTCTTTCCTGCAACCACCAAAGGAAATGCCTCTGTCTATGGCTGGTCTTAAATCATCTTGTACATCAATGGTAACTGCTAATGTACATTGTATCTTTATTGACCTAATCTGGCTATAATAACAGTTCCAATTTATTTTGACAGTGAAGTTCCATACTGTATTAAAAGCAAAAACTAGATTCTCTATAAAGCTCATAGGCAAGAGATATAAGTCTTCAAATCAACCGACAAAGGTTGGACTGAGTGAACCTCACATGTCTGTGATTATTTACGATAGTCATGGCCAACCAAACTACATTGAATAAGACCAATTTGCCACATTAGAAAACCTTGCACTATTGTTTGCTTGCAGATATTGTGTTCTTTACTTATTTATTATTTAGTATATTGGTTATGTCACTAAATACATTCCCTCAGTGATATAATGCAACGCTAGGTTATTATGGCTCTTAGGAAATTCAATACAGTGCCATAGCTGGGTGTGTGCATTCATTTAATGCTTCTTATTTGCTGCAGTTAAGTATTATTAGAGGCCTGGGTCTCACCTCAGTGGGAGGAATTCTGTTAATTCCTGGGTTCTTTGTTCAGTCTTTCCATAATTCCCCTTCATATTTTTTTGGAAACTTTGGAGATGGAGAATACAATTGTTTGCTTTAATTCATTTGTCTTGGTACTTACCTAAAATAGAAAATATTTGCTAGGTACTGAATTAGTGACAAATTATTGAACGCCACTCTTCCACAAACAATAGAACTTTCCCCGTTGTTTTTTTTTACCCCAAAATTCAAATCCTATTTTTATGTATTCTAGCTATTTTTACATTTCTTGTAAATCCTACATTACATAAATTTACAACAAATTAAAAAAAATAAAAAGAAGCATAAACAAAGAATCCTTGCTACTATAGCAACTTTTATATGTTAAAATTTTTGACAGCTACTCCGTATTTTAGAGATTTTTTTTTTTAAGCAAGTAAAATCTTACAAGTTTTAAAATAATAAGGAGGAGCAAAAAAGGCAGGCATTTATAATATAGATCTTTTTATGTAAGGAAAACTTGGAATGCAGTATTTATCCAACACCCATGCTTCCCCCTGCAAGCAAAACTAATTAGCTACACACATAGTTAGTTATCTGCAGATTAAGATGTTATTTCAGCATTTTAATTTTCAATAGGCCATTGAAATCTTCTTATCAAAGATGGGCTCATTTCTATGGGAAGGAAAACATTCATGTTAATATAAAAGCATTTATTGTGATGAAGGAAGCAAGCAGCCTGCCACTAAATTGATCTAGAGAATTATTTTTATGATAATAATCTATACTTTTCTTCAAACTACACAGCCGGAGACTCAATACCAATATGTCAATGTGCAAATTAGATTCACTTGTTATGGTTGCTGGGTGCTTCCGAAACATAAAAAAAAATTAAATTGCTTCTAAAATCAAATACATCCCTCTTAAAAAAAAAAAAAAAAAAAAAAAAAGCACCAATGTTTCAAATGATTGTGTGTTTGATTTTATTGCAGGAGAAAGTTTGCATTTGATAACATGCTGGAAATGGACTTCATGAAAGAAAGAAAGAAATTATTTTGTAATACACGACTTTATGAATACATTACTCCATAATGTACAGTAGGCTCTAATCTTTATCTTCTGTATACCAATTTTTTCTATGATTTGCTTTAAAGATTAATGCTTGTGAAAAATACATATACTGTATAATAATAAAATCAATTACAGTTTAATTTTAAGTGTAAGATCAATAATATATATATATATATATATATATATATATATATATATATATATATATATATATATATATTCTCTTGAAATTCCATTCTTGTTCTACAGCATATACGTGAAAAGAGGGATTTGGTTACAGTGATTTTTAAATATAAAAAAGATGTTATATTTACCTGCTCTGTGCAATGGTATTGCACAGAGCTGTCCCTTACATCCCCTTCTGGAATCCCTCAGTGCTGTATGCTGCTTCTTCTTCCGAGTGCCCCGTAGCAAGTCTTGTACTGTAGGGGCACTCTAGCAGGCATGCTCCTGACCCAGGAGGTGTGCATCCATAGACACACACAATGTGGCTCGGCCATGCCCTTCGCCCCCTCCTCATGGGATTTTACTGACAAAAGCAGGAGCTAATGGCTCCTGCTGCTTTCAATGAAGCCTGTGAATCCAGATATAGAGGAGATCTGCACTGCCAGCAGTGACAAAGGAAGGGGAAGGGGGGCAGAAAAATTATGATGTGTGATGTTTTTTACTTTAATGCAAGGAATGCATTAAAGTTGTTGTAAAGATATATCTTGTATTGTTATGTAGTGGTGCCCATGACCCCTAAAGGCCTAATGGTGACCTCCAGAGTCAGGGAGAGCTGACATCCTTCCTCGAAGTGTGGGTTATTAGGCGTGGAGGGTGTAATGCAAGTTGGAAACATGGGCGTCAGTCACTTTTTGAATGCAAGAATAAAAGATTTATTGTCTCTTAAACAGAACTGGTGGAGAGAGGGTTAGGGCCAGGACACCCTTAGGCAGATGCAATAGCAATTGGCAGACTCTGACTCAAAAATCATAGGCAGACAGCTATACAGGTGGAGGGCCTTTAAGCTGGATGCAGCAATTGTATTTGAAGAACTGTCTCCTATGGCAACTGAACTTTCAACAGTCAATAGAGATCTATACATGTAACTCACAGTAACCAATTACAGATCTTCTCTCACATCTTACAGTATCCCACTGTAGATCTTCACTCACTGAGCTCCCAGTTTCTCACTAGACTTCAAGATCCAAGTCTTCACTGGATCCCCTGAGCTCTTCCAAAGCTAACCCACTGTATACTCCTCAAGCTTCACCCCAGCTTACCCGCTGGGTCCCTGTCTTGACACTCTGCTGAAGCTTTCCCATTTCTTTACGGTCTCCGACAGGTGAAAAGGCTGCTCTGGTACTTCTTCAGACTTCCATGCACTGGCCTCTGATAACAGGAGTGATTGTCCCTTGGTGGCGACTGCTTCCCCTTTACCTCTGGCCTTGAGCCTCATTTTCCCCTGGAGACAGGAGTGGTCATCCCTTATGGCAACTGTTTTTCCCTCACCGCTGGCAACAATTCGGTTCCCTGTCTGGCAGAACATCTGCAACTTGTTTGGGCTTCTGGCCTGAGGCCCCAACCCCACGCTGCTTCTCTCAAACCTGGATAGGCCTCAGACAGCCTAGCAGCCAGGTGCTCCCAGGATAGGCCTCTGGCTTCTGGCCTAGCAAACCAGAGCCTTGTAACACACGTCCACCCAGACAGCCATCCAGATGGCACATAACCCCAATCACCTGACTCCTCCCGAATAGAAAGGCTCTCCCAGCAGGCCAAGGGGCCAAAGAAACTTCTGCCAATTGGCTGAGACAACCCATCCACTCCAATTCTGAATTCACTATTCCCTTGTCATTCTAATTCCACAGACAACAATGCCACCTACTGACAGATGAGAGAGGTGCATCAATGCCAGAGTTAGAGAAAAGTCAGTGGATCCCCCTAACAATTAGCCAGGCTAGTTACCACCTAGCAAACTAAATTTGTTAGCAACCTTGCCTACAACCAAGGTGCTACAGTTAAATTAAAATAAACATGTTATGTTTACTTACTCTGCGCAATGTTAGCCCCTAAGCACCTGTTCTGGGGTCTCCTGCTAGCATTGTCTGCTCCCCCTCTTCTGTATCTGCCACTATAGCAAGCTGCCTGCTAGCTTGCTATGGGTGTAGATGGGTTGGCTTGCTCCTGAGCAGGACTTAATGTGTCCATTGACACACACAGCGTGGCTCAGCCTCCACCCCCCACTCTCTGCTAACAGGATTTGATTGACAGTAACTAGACAGATTTGTGAAGGGCATTAACACCCTAAATGTACCTAGGCACAAAAAAAGGGGGCCCAGGAATGATAAACAGTGTCAGCAGTCTCTCTTCCAAGCAGGATCTTGGTAGGCTCCCAACAGCAAACCATGTAAAAAAAGAAGGAGCGAAAAGCACCACTACCTAAGTGTAGTATTTATTAAAACATATTGGTAAAATGAAAACAATAAATATGCACTTATGTTTAAAAGCATTAAAAAGAATATCAATAAGTCTCCAGCAGGTGGCAATTTCGCAGGTGGTCAATGGTGAACAAGCACCTCTGTGTGGATATGATGTAAGGTGCTTGGAACCAAGAAATTGACCAGGGGAACACCAGGAAGAGACAGCAGAAGCAGCAGACTGAGTATGTACTGTATATCATATAGATAAGAACCACTGTGGACAGCAGGGAAGTATAACAGGCCCACAAAATGGCTGTGATGATGTCATGTGTGATAATGATGGGCGTGGTTATGCATTTTGGGGTGTGGCCCCCCAAACCTTAGGTATACTTTAAGGTAAAAACCAGTGGTGGTGCGTCCATTAGGGGTGCATGGCACCGCCCCCTCTCTCCAGCCACCCCCCTCTTTGACTAATGGATAGATTCATACTTTAGCATGAATCTATCCATGGCCGCCACCACCCCTGATTCAGGTGTCTGGTCCCTTTTTGGATGCCGGAAGCCTGAATTACAGCGGCGGGTTTTTTTTTAAGCACTCGATTAGAGCCATAGGCTCTAATACAGGGGTCTTCAAACTGAGGCCCTCCAGGTGTTTAGGAACTACAATTCCCATCATGCCTAGTCATGTCTGTGAATGTCAGAGTTTTACAATGCCTCATGGGATGTGTAGTTCTGCAACAGCTGGAGGGCCGTAGTTTGTGGATCCCTGCTCTAATAGGATTCAAAAAGGAAGGTGGACTTGTAGCGCAAAGCATTGCGCTCAGAGTCCACCCAGGTGTGTTAGAAATGCGAATAAATATTCAATTTCCTAACACTGAACCGCCTCTCCACCAATCAGGTGCGCGGGTCTGTTACCCGTCACCTGATTGGCTGAAAGGACAGGCGCTGCGATTGGACGCTTATCGGGAAGAGGGGAGGAGACGCATGGGGGACACAGGAACCACTGTCTGACTCGATGCAAGTTCCCAACGCTCACCGCTGCCACCTTCTTGCCTGACCCGCCACCGAGACAGGGTAAGTGCTGGGCAGATGGTGAGCCGGTGGGGGGGTCACAGTGGCAGCATTTGATTGGGCACGGTGGCATAATTTGATGGGGCACAGTGGCAGCATTTGATGGGCACAGTAGCAGGATTTGATGGGGCATAGTGGCATCATTTGATGGGGCACAGTGGCATCATTTGATGGGACACAGTGGCAGCATTTCATAGGGCACAGTGGCAGCATTTGATGGGCACAGTGGCAGCATTTAATGCAGCACAGTGGCAGCATTTGATGAGGCAGAGTGGCAGCATTTGATGGGCTACAGTGGCACTATTTGATGGGCACAGTGGCTGTGTTTGATGACACAGTTGCTGCAATTGATAGGCACAGTGGCTGCAAATGATGGGCACAGTGGCTGCATTTGATGGCACAGTGGCTGCGTTTGATAGCACTGTAGCTGCGTTTGATGGCACAGTGGCTGCATTTGATGGCACAGTGGCTGCGTTTGATGGGCACAGTTGCTGCGTTTGACGGCACAGTGGCTGCAATTGATGGGCACAAAGCTGCAATTAGTGGGCACAGTGGCTGCATTTGATGGGCACAGTGAGGCTGCAATTGATGGGTTTTTTCAGAATTTTTCAGTTTGTTTGCGCCCCCCCAAAAAATTTTGAGCACCAGCCGCCACTGGTAAAAACCCTTCATGCCTTTAGAACCACTTTAACCACTTGCTTACCGGGCACTTAAACTCCCCTCCTGCTCAGACCAGTTTTCAGCTTTCAGCGCTGATGCACTTTGAATGACAATTGCGCGGTCATACAACACTGTACCCAAATGAAATTTTTATCATTTTTTCACACAAATAGAGCTTTCTTTTAGTGGTATTTAATCACAGCTGGGGTTTTTATTTTTTGCTAAACAAACAAAAGAAGAAGAAAATTTTGAAAAAAAAATCAAGTTTCATAGTTTGTTATAAAATTTTGCAAACAGGTAATTTTTCTCCTTCGTTGATATGCGCTGATGAGGCAGCACTGGTGGGCACTAATAGGGTTCACTGGTGGGCAGTGATAGGCTGCACTGATGGGCACTGATAGGCAGAGATAAGGCGGCACTGATAGGCACAGATAAGGCGGCACTGATGGGGACAGATAAGACAGTACTGATGGGCACAGATAAGGCAGCACTGATGGCCACTGATAAGATGGCACTGATGGGCCTTGATGGGTGGCACTGATGGGTGGCACTGATGGGCACTGATAGGTGTTACTGATTGTTAACACTGATAGATATCACTGATGGGCACTGATAGGTGGCACTGATAGGCTATCAGCACGAGGAGAAAAAATAGACAATTACCGGCTTTGTTTACATCACATGATCAGCTGTCATTTGATGCACCCCTTACTCCGATCTGTGATCAGCCGAGTCTCATATGCCCTGTACACACGGTCAGATTTTTCAATGGAAAAAGTGCGATCGGATTGTGTTGTCGGAAATTCCAATCGTGTGTGGGCTCCATCGGACTTTTTCCATCGGAATTTCTGATACACAAAGTTTGAGAGCAGGATATAAAATTTTCCAACAACAAAATCCGATCGTTTAAATTCCGATCGTGTGTACACAAATCCGACGCACAAAGTGCCACGCATGCTCAGAATAAATTAAGAGACGAAAGCTATTGGCTACTGCCCCATTTATAGTCCCGACGTACGTGTTTTACGTTACTGCATTCACAGCGATCGGATTTTCCGACAACTTTGTGCGACCGTGTGTATGCAAGACAAGTTTGAGCCAACATCCGTCGGAAAAAATCTGATGGATTTTGTTGTCGGAATGTCCGATCAATGTCCGATTGTGTGTACAGGGCATTAGACTTGCTGATCGCAGGCCGCTCAGGCACGGGAGGACCTCACTAGACGTACTCCTGGCAAAGTAGGTCCGTACTGTAGCCATCATTCTGCTATAGCGCGGATCTGAAGCAGTTAAAGGATAAGTTCACCTCTTCGGCAGAATTTCACTTTTCATAATAAAGATAATCATGTCAGTTTATTTGTATTTTTGAACAAATTTTCAGATTCCATCACTTCCTGTAGCTTGTATCAGCATTCACTTACTGTTAGATCTTCTCCCAGAATCCTTCACTTCCTTGTTGCATCACAGAAGAGGATGTGATAGAGCGTGTTTACCACTCTGGACCACACCTCCCTCATTACAATACTACCTTCCACCCACTTCCTATAAAATCTGATTATACAATCGCCTTTAGATCTCCCATCAGCTATGTAGTACAATGGGCCTGTTTGATTGGATACAAATTGAATTGGTCAGGTGTGTCCTCTATTCCATAGTTCTGGCAAATCTAAAGGAAATTGTACAAAGATTGTACAATCAGATAGCATAGTGTATGGCCATCGTTATACAAGTATGTAGGAGGGAGTGAACAGAAACACTCAGTTGTCAGTCCTAGTTAACATCTCCATGAATGTGTTTGTTTTGGGTTTTCACTCGTCATGCATAAGTGCAGTCCATTCACTTGAATGGGATGCCCTACGCATGACAATCACCCCAGAGAAGCTCCAGGACTTTTTTTGGAGTGGAGCATGGTGCATTACCGCAGTTTTGTTGTGTTTGCTGCACTTGGGGTGCCTTTAACATGTAACGAGAACACAAACACGGTGAACATTTGCAGCATTTCTGAAACGCATGGCAAAGCACACATTTTCTATACAGTTTGCCATATGTTTAGAAACACATAGATGTGAATGGAGCCTCATTGTTCTTGTGTAAATGCATCAATTTCACTTTCAGGCCCCATTCACACCTAGAGTAGTAGAAGCACATGTTTTTTGGCTCGTTTTTCCAGTGACACACATAGGTCAGCCTGTTGATTTCAATGGGCTGTGCTACACCTGGCAAAGTAGTTCATTGGACATTTTTGCATGTTTTTTACTACATTTGTCACCTGTTATTTCATGTGGTAAAATTTGTGTTAGCTTCTGTGTTTGGCGTGCCGTTAACAATTAATGACACTGAAAGTGCAACTATGAAATTGTAGGTGTATCAATGCCGCCGTACACTATATAATCTGATTGTACACTCTCTGCACAATCTCCTTTAGATTTACTAAAACTATATAATAGGAGGACACACCATCAATGCACTCACTCTGTATAAAATTAGGCAGGCTCTTGCACTACATGAGGGGTGTCCCGTGGGCGGCATGTGGTCCCAAGGGGTTTAGCATGCATCCTGCATCCTGAGTTCATCTGAAGGGATGCTGGGGAAACCAGGCAAAAGCACGCATGGAGGAATGCCAGGGGTGCTGTGAAAAGCTCAGCTGGTAAACTCCTTCCTGTGTCTTACTGGCTAGTCTCACTCTTTCTGTATGCCAGGGAGTTTCTGAAGTGATCTGCGAAATATAGGCATGGCTGAGGTAAGGCCTTGTTTTCTAAAATCAAAGAAAACTTGTATTTTTGTGCAACAGAGGTACATTAATGATATATTGGTACATAGGGAAGCTGGATTTTAAAAACAAAAAAAAGGTGAAAAAAAAATTTGCTTTTATAACCACATTAGAAATGAAAAGTACAACTAACAAAATAAGTTTAAGGTTAATAAAGTAAAGATTTAAAAACTAAATATAGATAAAAACTATAGATAATTAAGAATTTTAGTAAAGTTTACAAAAAAAAGGTCTTGGATTAACATTAGGAATGGAATTGTACACTAGTATACCTGCTTGACGACCGCATTACTTAGATGTACTGTGACAGAGTGGTTCTTCTGTGCCAGATCACCTGTACATAGTATGTTATCTGGGCTTTATGGGGAGGTCTGCCGACGACCCAGTTGTGCTGTAATTAGACACAGCACAAGCCTATCAGTGGGTGCCAGCCAAGCCGATCAGTGGGTGCCGGATGTCCTCCAAAACCCACTGATCAGCGAGGAGAGAAATAGGACAGAGCTCTGCCTATGTAAACGAGACAGAGCTCTGTCCTGTGAGAGTACAGTTGCACTCTACAAGAGCAGTTGCTACAAAGCTTAGTAAATGAGCAGAAACTCTACTGACTTCCATCATCCGATCACATGCAAGCAAAATTGCTGTTTTTTTATTTTCTTTGCCTGGTATTGGGTGTTCTTTTTAAAGTGAAGCAAGTCAACCAAGTCCTGGAGCAACTGCCCTTGCGGAGTGCAACTGCACTTTTTAAAGTACACAGTCTATTTGTCTTTAGTAAATAAACCCCATAATGTACACAAATACTGGCTAGGCACACATTTAACCCTTTGATCACCCTAGCTGTTTAACCCCTTCCCAGCCAGTGTCATCAGTACAGTAACAGCGCATATTATTAGCAGTGGAGTCTCCAGCTTTCATATTTGGGGGGCATATGGGGGGACAGGAACAAAAGTAGGGGGGCCAACTATAAAACTTAAATATATATATATATATATATATATATATATATATATATATATATATATATATATATATATATATATATATATATTGTCTTGAAAAAGTATTGGTGATCAGGGTGGATGCATCCAGGTGGAGGGGAGGACAGGGGGGAGCAGCCAGGTGGAGGGGAGGACAGGGTGGAGCAGAGGACAGGATGGAGCAGCCAGGTGGAGGGGAGGACAGAATGGATGCAGCCAGGTGTAGTGGAGGACAGGGTGGAGCAGCCAGGTGGAGGGGAGGACAGAGTGGAGTAGCCAGGTGGAGGAGAGGACAGGGTGGATGCAGCCAGGTGGAGGGGAGGACAGGGTGGATGCAACCAGTGATAAGGTCCTGTCCTTCTATGGAAGAAGCCTTCATCCCTGGCTACCCCCCCATCCCCATTGCTCCCCCCACCTAGAGGTAAGTTCTTACCTTGGAGGATAATAGTAGAATCGCTGGCACTTTCTCTCTGGTTCCACCCACCCGACAGCCTTGCGGTTCCTCTTCTCCTCTCACAGTCCTCTCTCCCCTTCTCCTCTTCCCCCGCCTGTTCGGCATGTTGGGGGCTGCAGTGCACTCTCAGGGAATTGTCCTGGGCCTGCTGGTATCCTGGACTACATGTCCCATAATCCTCTAGCTGCTAGTTTCCCAGCCATTGGCCCTTAATATAGCCAATAGGAGTGGGCATTGCCCGGCCAGATAAATGAGAGCTGCTCGGCTCAAGGAGGAGAAGGAGGGGTGGAAATCCCCCGCAGCTGCGGCTCTGTCTGTGTCCCTTCACAGAGCCTGTCAGTTTTAGCACCGCTGCCCTGTGTCCCGTGGCAGCAGCGGCTGATGGAATGTGCAGGGGGGTCGGCACCCGGCATCAGCACCCGCTACATAAAAAAATGCATTTTAATTGGGGGGCACAGCATAATGTTGGTGGGGCCATGGCCCCCTCTGCCCCCCTAGTGATGCCACAGATTATTAGTACTGATCACTGTATTAGTGCCACTGGTTCCCACAAAGTGTCAAAAGTGTAAGTGTCAGAATGTCTGCCGCAATAACGCAGTCCCGCTATAAGTCGCTGATCACCGCCATTACTAGTATAAACATTTTTTTTTTTAATTCCAGTATATATATCCCATAGCTTGAGAAACAAAGTGCAGCACTAATGTACAATGTTAAAATTGAACTAATTTTAGTGAAAACAATGCTTATGAAAAAAACCACACAGTACATGAAACAACAGTGCAAAAAATTTTTTACAAATAAGTGAACGTGATATCCACTGAAAAGAGAATAAAACATATAAATGAATCAGAGTCCATAGATGAAATGGTCATGACATCATTGTGATTTGTAAAGAAATATATCAAGAAGTTGTGCAGTCCACCACCAATTATGTGAAGGCTTACCGAAAGGCTTGGACTCAGACAGGCATATGCCTAATGAGTCAAATGAGCTTTATGGTGTGACACACCAAGAATTACAGATATCCATATAAACGGTCTCTGGCTGGAAGTCAGATAGCCAAATGGTCTTTCCAAAGGTACTCCAAATAGGTTAGAAGAGGAGTAGGATAAAAATATTTTCCCGTATTGTGTGGTTGGGAGAGAGAAAAAGAATGGAGGGCCACATAGTGTAATTCAGTTAAGAAAATATAAAAAAAAATATCCCATAGCTTGTAGATGCTATACCTAAAAATATGTTGCAGAATACATATTGGCCTAAATTTGTGAAGAAATTGGATTTTTACAATTTTTTTATTGGATATTTTTTTTAATAGCAGAAAGTAAAAAATATGTCTGTTTTTTTTTTTTTTTTAAATTGTCAGTCTTCTTTTGTTTATAGCGCAAAAAACAAAACAAAACAAAAAACACAGTGGTCATCAAATACCACCAAAAGAAAGCTCTATTTGTGGGAAAAAAAATGACATAAATTCTGACTCTGATGTCTCATTTTGACTAAATCAAGGCACTCTTATCCCATTTGGTTTTCCTCCCTACACCGCAGTATGCTTTAGACATATCATTTAGGTGATGTTATTTTGCTTGGTAGGGGTTACTGAATTCAGTGCATTACTGTTGCTCTAATTTTGCTTATCAATTACATATCTATATTTTTTGGATAAGTATTCTACCTTAGTATAGTCTAAAAACTGATCAATAAACCTTTGCCTATTAGTGGTTATCAAAACAACTGTTGACACTTAGAAAGGTCATCAAATTTGACATTGGGAAAATGGAAGCTGCAAGCTTTAAAGTATATATTACAAACGTAGTGTATTTTCACTTCAGTAGGGCTTCATGCAGAATTTCCAGCAAATTGACATTCAAAAGCATGGGTACACACTTTCCAGATCTGTTAAAAAAATCTGCAAGTGTATATATTGATCCATATTTTTAGCTTGGAAAATGTAGCTCTTTATCATCTGAGGGCACCTTAATGTTAAATTCACACTTTTTCAGAACAAAGTGTGATCTCACATAAAATATGTGACTGTATCACACTTTCCAGCGCTACACATGATTTGTACACCCTGTGCACATGTTGCCTTAAGGAATAACTAGTAACCATGAAAAAACTATAGCAGTTGGGAAGGAGCTGTGCACATTGGCATACTATTAGGCCTGGTTCACACCTATGCAGGTTGCAGTTTGCATATTCCAGGTGCATTTTGCGTTTTTCAATACACATTTTTGATCCATTGAAGTCTATGGAACAAAAACCAGAAAAAAATCCTTGGCCCTTTCCATAAAATACATAGATGTGAACTACATCCATAGGAAATCATGTTAAATAGACTGTAGTGTGTTTGTGCAAAACTCTCCTCCAAATAAATAAGCGTCTCTTAATAAAATGGAAAGTGCAAACAAATGAAAGGTTGATTTACTAAAGGCAAATAGACTGTGCAGTTGCTCCACATCTTAGTAAATGAGCAGAAGCTCTGTTGACTTCCATCATCCAATCATGTGCAAGCAAAGTGCTGTTTTTTTCCTTGCACGTGATTGGTTATTCTTTGCGAACTGAAGCTTTACCTCACTTACTAAGCTCTGGAGCAACTGCACTTGCAAAATGCAATCGCACTTTTCAAAGTGCACAGTCTATTTGCCTTTCGTAAATCAACCTCCTGTGTCTTGTGTTTACAAATATAAACTATAATTCAATTTTTGAACCTCATAATATTGTGCAAATAATCAAATTTCTGCTATATTTCTAAGCTCTTTAATTTGTTTAGATATTTGAACCAAATTGTATAAGAGTGGGGCAATTTCATAAAAAAAAGATCTATTCATACCAACTAATAGATTCTTATCATAAGGATAGGCTCAAAGTTTAGTTCGAATTGTGTTAGAATGAAAATATGAGAACTATCCCCAACAAGAAAACAGATAAAAACACATTTTAGTAAAGTGAGGAGGGGTTAGCATTTCTGACATTGTATTTATTGCTGTTCCTGCATTTCTACCCTGGTGATACCCTCCTCCCCCACTCATTGTCTATAATTAAATTGGAAGGAAGAGCTTGCTATCAAATTAACTCTGTGCAATAACCATACAGTATCTGACAAAAGTGAGTACACCCCTCACATTTTTGTAAATATTTTATTATAGCTTTTCATGTGACAACACTGAAGAAATGACACTTTGCTACAATGTAAAGTAGTGAGTGTACAGCTTGTATAACAGTGTAAATTTGTTGTCCCCTCAAAATAACTCAACACACAGCCATTAATGTCTACACTGCTGGCAACAAAAGTGAATATACACCTAAGTGAAAATGTCCAAATTGGACCCAATTAGCCATTTTCCCTCCCCGGTGTCATGTAACTCGTTAGTGTTACAAGGTCTCAGGTTTGAATGGGGAGCAGGTGTGTTAAATATTCTGTTATCACTCTCACTCTCTCATACTGGTCACTGGAAGTTCAACATTGCACCTCATGGCAAAGAACTCTCTGAGGATCTGAAAAAAATAATTGTTGCTCTACATAAAGATGGCCTAGGCTAAAGGAAGATTGCCAAAACCCTGAAACTGAGCTGCAGTACGTTGGCCAAGACCATACAGCGGTTTAACAGGACAGGTTCCACTCAGAACAGGCCATAGTAGACGCTATAACTTTTGTGCAAACCAATCAATATACGCTTATTGCGATTTTTTTTTTTTTTACCAAAAATATGTAGAAATATACATATTGGCCTAAACTGAGGAAAAAATTTGTTTAAAAAAAAAAAAAAATTGGATATTATAGCAAAAAGTAAAAAATATTGTGTTTTTTCAAACTTGTCCCTCTTCTTTTGTTTATAGCGCAATAAATAAAAACCGCAGAGGTGATCAAATACCACCAAAAGAAAGCTCTTTTTGTGGGGAAAAAATGATAAAAATGTAATTAGGGTGCAGTGTTGCATGACCGCCCAATTGTCATTCAAAGTGCGACAGTGCTGAAAGCTGAAAAATGGCCTGGGCAGGAAGGGGGTGAAAGTGTCCTGGATTGAGGTGGTTAATCACCACTGTTTTTTATTTTTTGCTAAACAAACAAAAAAAACTATATTTTTGAAAAAATTTGCAAATAAGTAATTTTTCTTCTTCACTGATGTGAGCTGATGAGACTTCACTGATGGGCACTGACAAGGCTGCATTAATGGGCACTGGTGAGGCTGAACTGATGGGCACTAGTGAGGCTGCACTGATGTGCACTAATGAGGTTGCACTGATGAGGTGACACTGATGGGCACTGATAAGGTGGCACTAATGAGGCGGCAGTGATAGGCTGCACTGATTGGCACTGGTGAGGGGGCACTGATGAGGCTGCACTGATGAGGTGGCACCGATGGGCATTGATAGGCAGCACTTATAGACACTGATGGGAGGCACTGTGATGCTGCACTGATAATCAGGGCACTGATGATCAGTGCCCTGATTATCAGTGTAAATGTCCCCTGTGACAATGCATAAGAAAAGAAATGCCAATATCCGGCAAGTTTGTTTACATGTGGTCAGCTGTGATTGGCCCCTTACCTTGATCTTTGATCAACTGTGTCTGAAGGACACAGCGATCACAGAGCGCTGTCCAGGTGGGCACATGGGAGGCGTGTTCTATGAGGATGTACATGGACTCCCTCCCAGAAAAACAGAGCCACACTGTAGCCATCTTTTGGCTATGCTGTGATATGAAAGTGGTTACAAATTGGAAACAATGGCCTTGAACTCATTTCTTTTAGGGCACATGGGTGTATGCCATCTGGTCTGGGTGCTTTATTCACCTTCATTCTGTCTACATATTTCTGGACCATATCAAGTTTTAGCCATAGTGGTTCATATGAGGCTAACTCTATATCATCCCAATTATGGACTTGAGCTCCCCCAAGTTACTTTGTATACACACAGCTGAAGAAGGCATTTCATAAATGTGCCTTCTCGTTGTCCCCAGTCACCCACTCTTAGCAAACTGTCATTTGTTTTGAATTTTTGCATCCTTGAATTCTTTTTTACATGATCTGTTATATTCTTTGTAATGTTTAAATGATGATGATAGTGTTTCTTCATTTTTATATTTTTTTAAGAGTTCTTTTTTAATTATTTATAGTTTTTTTTAACTTTGGCTGTGTTAAGGTACAGGTATTGGAGCTGATCTAAGGTGTGAAGGTGCAAGAATTTAGGGCTGATCTGAGTTGTGAATGTGCAAGAATTGGGGCTGATCTGAGAAGTGAAAATGCAAGTGCAAGAATTGTAAATGATCTGAGAAGTGAAGGTGCGTGAACTGGGACTGATCTGTTGTGTTAAGGTGCAGGAATTGGGGCTCATCTGAGGTGCGTAGGTGCAGGAATTGGGACTGTTTTGAGGTATGAAGGTGCAGGAGTTGGGGCTGATCTAAGGTGTGAAGGTACAGGAATTGAGGCTGATCTGAGGAATGGAGGTGCAGGATTTTGGGCTGATCTAAGGTGTGAAGGTGCAACTATTGGAGCTAATCGGAGGTGTGAAGGTGTAGGTATTGGGGCTGATCTGAGGTATGAAGGTACAGGTACTGGGGCTGATTCGAGGAGTAAAGGTGCAGCAATTGAAGCTGATTGTTTACTGGTTGCCTAATGTGTGTAAATTGACAGTGTAAAAAAGGCTTCTGACCCCTGATCTGTACCAATTTATTTATTTAGCTGGAGCTCCTCTTTATGTAGGACTCACATGTTAATGAAAACCTGTGTAAACGTGAGTCGCTATACAGCATTTGTAATTCAAAAACTGCAAACAGAACTATACTCACAATATAATTTTTCCACTAAAATAAATGTAGCCAATAAATACTTTGCACTCCCTTTTTTGCAGTAGTCAGTACAGTATCCTTTTTGGCCTTTTTCTAAAATTCATCTCCTTTAAACAGTTCATGCAGGCCTGAAGATTAGGGATTCTATCTGTGTAGAGGTCTAGTCCCTTGGAAAATATGGCTTTGGGAACTAGGCCAACTGTGAAATGTATATTCTGGGGTGAGTGAATAAATGTTCGGTGGGCCTGCCCATGTGTCAGGTTGTGCCACAAATACTTCACTGCACATCCACCATGACAGAGCGCACCCCAGGGGGTGTGCAGGAGGGGTGTTCTGGGAGGACGTCCATGAACGTCCTCCTGGAACAACAGTCGCACTGTAGCAGTCTTTTTGCTATGCCGTAGTATTGAAGTGGTTAAAATGAGAAACAATGGCTTTGAGATGACAGGACTCAACCCTTTTAGGACACATGGATGTATGCTATCTGGTTCAGGTGCTTTATTCACCTTTATTCTGTCTAAATATTTCTGGATCATATCAATTTTCAGCCATAGTGGTTCATTTGGGGCTAAGTCAATATCATCCCCTAAGTCATATCATGCTCCTTTGCACACACACAGCTGAAGAAAGTATTTCATAAATTTGTCTTCTCTTTGTCCCCAGTCACCCACTCTATATTATTTTGTAAAGAGCCTACATGCTTAGACCTGACCTTTTTACTATTAATACATTTGAAGAATTTTTTCAGGTTTTGACCTACTCGCTTTTGCAATCTGTTGTTCATTTTGAATTTTTGCTTTCCTTGATTTTCTTTTTACATATTCTGTTATATTCTTTGCAATGTTTAAATGGTGATAGTGTTTCTTCATTTTTACATTTTCTACAAGCTCTTTTTAAATTACTTTTTTAACTTTGGCCGTGTTAAGGTACAGGTATTGGAGCTGATCTGGGTTGTGAATGTGCAAGGATTGGGGCTGATCTGGGCTGTGAAGATACAAGAATTGGAAACAAATCTGAGGAGTGAAGGTGCAAGAACTGGGGCTGATCTGGGTAGTGAATATGCAAGAATTGGAGCAGATGTGGGATGTGAAGATGCAAGAATTTGAAATGATCTAAGGAGTGAAGGTACAAGAACTGGGGCTGATCTGTTGAGTTAAGGTGCAGGAATTGGGGCTGATCTGAGGTCTGAAGATGCAGGAATTGGGGCTGATCTGAGGTGTGTAGATGCAGGAATAAGGGCTGATGTGAGGTATAAATTTGCAGGAGTTGGGGCTGAACTGAGGTATAAATTTGCAGGAGTTGGGGCTGATCTAAGGTGTGAATGTACAGGAATTGAGGCTGGTCTGAGGAATGAAGGTGCAGGAGTTGGGGCTGATCTAAGGTGTGAAGGTGCAGGAATTGGAGCTGATCAGAGGTGTGAAGGTGCAGGCATTGGGGCTGATCCGAGGAGTAAAGTTGCAGCAATTGGGGCTGATTCAAGGTGTGAAGATAAAAAACTGTGGCAAATCTGGGTTGTGGAGGTGCAGGAATTGAAGCTGATCTGAGTTGTGAAGGTTCAGAAATTGAGCCTAATCTGAGGTGTGAAAAGTACAGGAGTTGGGGCTGATCTGAGGTGTGAAAGTGCAGGAATTTGGCCAGAACTGAGGTCTATGACATGCTATTGTTTACTGGTTGTCTAATGAGTGTAAATTAATACTGTGAAAACATTTTCTGAACTGTATCGATTTTGTTATTTAGCTGGAGCTCCTCTTTATGTAAGACTCACATGTTAATGGAAACCTGTGTAAAAGTGAGTCAATATACAGTATTTGTAATTCAAAAACTGCAGACAAAACAGTAATAATAGTACCATATTCACAGTATAATTGTCCACCGAATTATACTGTATGTAGCCAATATACTGTATGTATACTATATATTACCTTTTCCCAGTAGCCAGTACATTATACTTTTTGGCCTCTTTCTAAAATGCATCTACTTTAAACAGATCATTCAGGCCTGAAGATTAGGGATTCTATCTGTGCAGAGGTCCAGTCCCCTGGAAAATATGGCTTTGGGAACTAGGCCAACTGTGAAGTGTATATTCTAGAGTGAGTGAATAATTGAGCAGCAGGCCTGCCCATATGTCAGGTTGTGCCACAAATACTTCACTTCACATCTACCATGACAAACAGGATTACTAAAGACAATTAATCTGGCACACTTTATTAAAATCAAGAGCAGCCCCCAACCTTCTCCTCAGTGTGCAGCAGATGCCACACTCAATTCAGTGGAGCTCAAGTGTTCCTTTTTCTAATGCTGAAAGGAATCCAAGGCCTAAATAAGTCTGGCATGGACTAAGTACAACTACTGTTTGACAATAACAATCTTAATCAAATATGAGATCAGCTTTATTTCAAGCTCCTAGCACAGAACTTGGCTTCTGTCTGTCAGCTGTTGATTCACACAAATCTACATTTGTTTCTAAATAAAATGAGCTGTGTGTACAGAGTTTTTTTTTCTTTGGAGACTTCAGAGTTCAGGCTTCATTTACAGCATTCAGAAAACACAATAGACCAAACATTTTGCAAAAAAGAGCTTATTGATGACATAATTCATTTAATTACAGATTTTTTTATTGAAACTATTAATTTGTATTATTATATTATTATTATATATTGTAACACTTTATTGGAATAGGCCCTTCCATATGTAAGAGAGCTGGGCTTCCATAATTTCCACTATCACTGTGTACCAAAACAGACCTCTTCCCAGCCTTATAACGTAGCTTCTTTGCAGAGCTCTGGACAGTTACTATTAAAGCAGAACTTAATCAATATTGACTATACTTACTCTGTATGCTACTAGCATTAGTAAATAGTTGGGAAAGTAAACCATATATTTTTTTTAACGTTTCTTCATTTACTCCCTGGTTTCCAGGCCTAGGCAATTATGTCATACATCTCAGGAATCCTCAAGTGTGGAGGATTGGTTTTCACAGCTAAGCACACCCTCCTGACTGCATGCCTAAGCTAAGGGCAGATGGTTTCCAGGAAGTACATGCTACATCAGTCATCTGCCTGTACACAAGGTGGCCACAGCTGGAAATGCTAGGGAGTGTTTTTCAAAGTTATTTCCCAGCAAAATAAAGCATGGGGACATGAATGGATGGGTGAGTTGAATATTAAAAATGAATGAATAATGTTTCTGGTTTGTGGTGCTCAGATGCATTGCAGTTCCCCTTTAAAGTAAAGCCAAACCCAATCACAAAATTCTCAAACATGCATTAACATATTAATGCAATTTTGAAAATGTTGTTTTTAGATCTTTTAAATCTGCAGCATTTATTGCAATAACACCTGGTGATCCTGCCATTGGGGTCCTTGTTCAGGAACTTCCTGCTGTGCTATGATAACTGTCTCCCAGTTGTGCTCCTGCATTGTCAACTTTCACTTGCACCCCTAATTGAGACTTTAAGCGGCTGTCCTGACACACGTACATTATTGCTGAAATAATCTGGAATGTGGTCATGAACAACAGTAAATGAGCTGATGGTAAAGTAAATGCATGTAGCAGGAAGTGGCCCAAAAAAATTTGGAGGCGATCAGCAGCACTAAGATGCAAAAAAGGATGAAAATAAGATGAAAATAGTATTTCATAAAAAAACGAAAAAAAAAAAAACCCAGTGCATTTTTGGGAGGGGGCGGCAAACACAACCACCCACCCAGGCGGCTGGCGGCATCTCCCCCCCCTCGCTCACTCGCTGTCTGCCTGTCGGTCTGGCACTTACCCATCTCAGTAATGGGTGGCGGGTGGAGGGCATCGGGCAGCAGCTCCTGTGTCCTCTCCTCCATCACGGCAGCTTCCGCCGTGCATCTCCTCCCCTCCTCCTAGGCATCCAATAGGATCACCTGTCCTTTCAGCCAAGACCCGCTTCCTGATTGGCCAGGAGGAGGATCAGTGTTACAATAGCGAATATTAATTCGCTATTGTAACACACCTGGGTGGGCTCGGTTCGCAGTGCTTGCGCCCCAAGCCCACCCTATTTTGAAGCCTATTAGAGCCTCTCTGGCGCATACCAGGTGCTTCAAACCCCCCATTAGAATCCATGCATCCGGCAACCTGCATGGGGGCCGGATGCATGGATAGGGGGGGCCGCCCCTCTGCATTAGAAATGTTAGCCAATTATGGTTGCATTTAAAACAACTGTATTAAAAACAAAATCTCTCAAAGTCACAGGCAAGGAGACATCATGACCATTTACAAACAGAAACCATAAGTAAGCAGCTTTCACATGTACTGATGCTGATGGTTCTCCTTAAGGGGGCAATACATGTATTAAAGGAGCGATTATTCTTTGTGCACTGGAGTTAGTGCATTGTACTTGTGAGTGTTTCATATGCTATTTTAATAAAAGGGGAATGGTTTTTGGAGCTTACTGCACTATTATGAAAGCTGTTTTATTTTTTTTGAGTAACTATTGCTGAAGGAAAGATTGACTGCATATAAAGTGGGTCAAATACATAGATACACAGTTTGATAGGGTGGTGGTGGAGCATTTTCACTGGTGGTGACTGGTGAATACAGTAATAAATTAGCATATACAGGTATATGCATTTGGAGGGAAAGGAGTAGGACTTTAGTGTAATATAAGTTGTTAATAACACGCTGAAGACACACTTTGGTGACATGTGGACATTTATTTATCTGGCGCGCGGACATATACATTTTTGATTTTGATTATGAATGCAAATATAAAGATACATATTTACTGATTTGTTTGGCATAATTTTTGTTTTATGTAGTTGTGGTTGTAGCAAAGTCATAAATCCTGCTTAGCCTATGATGATCTGCAAAATCTGTTTATGGGATCAAATCATATCACATCCCAGAGCAAATCCTCTAGAGGTAGTGTAACACTTAGGTAACCAAGTTTTAGTTTCAGGTTGCTTCTCTTATTATAATAGAACCGTTACCTGATAAGCTTCCTACTATTTAACTTTGCCTATATGTGCACTATTTCCATATCTGCAATGGAAAACAGATCTCTGCAGCTGGCATCTCCATTGTTTCACTTTTTTGATATGTACAGTATTTCGGCAGGGGAGGTAAAGTAAAAATGGGAGGGGGGGTTTGGGAGGAATGGTAGTAGGTGGTAATAGGAGGGAGTGGGAATTGGGGGTGGTGCTCATCCTTTCCCTTCTTTTTAGTGATTTTTGTTCAGTTCCCATATGTTATGTGCAGTCGAAATCTCAATTAATCATCTATTGATGTTTGGTCACCATAATTAAATCATGGAGTTCTTCATCTGTTAAATCTCCCTAATCCTGTCAAACCATTGCAATTTTATGGGGGTTATTGTAGATTGTTTCCACATGGCCAGGATGCATGCTTTAGCAACATTTGCCAAATGCTTTAGCAGGGAATTTTTATATTTTTAATGGATGAAGGGTAGTTAAGCAATAGGTATGCTACTGGTTTCCTCGCTAGTGACACGCTTGTGAGAGTAATAAAGAATGTTCTACAAAGCTCCAGAATTCTTTAAGCTTTTGGCACTCCCAGAAGATATATAGAAGAGTGCCTTCTGCCTCAAGACAGCTCCAGCATTGAGTAGAAGTTTGTGGGAACATTCGGTGGAGTTTTGTGGGGGTACTGTACCACCTCATGAGGAGCTTGTAGCTTCCTTCTGGATTTTTACTAAATATAAAGGCCTTATGAGCAAACAGGAGTATACATTATTTTTTAACTTGGGTAAAGGTAGAGTTCAGGTTTTTAGCTCATCTCTGTAGGAAAGGGAGGTCAAGGCTGGCCCCAATCTTCACTAATGTAGTGTAGCGAGAGAAGTAGGCTGGTTAAAAGATCCCCAGTTTGGGAATAATGCAAAATTGGGGGTCTGTGAGGCCATGTTGTAAGTCTGGAAAGTCTAAGATGGTAAGCATGGGGCTCTGTACAGGACAGAGGAGCAAGGTCCAGAACATCTTTCTGATTATCTGTAATGTGGAGGCAACAAGCTGGTGTTGTCTGTTGACTAGACATGTGCACACTGAAATATTTTGTTTCGGAATTTCGTTTTTGTCCGAAAAATACATTTAGTTACTCCCGAAATTCGTTTTTATTTACTTTGTTTCGTTAAAAAATGCATTCGTCCAAAGATCCGAAATAATTAAGGTAGAATCTGTCATTGAAGGCTTATGGTGCCTGTCGAATGTTCTAAGAAGATTCGACGGAGCAGCTAAACTGTACAACACCGCAATCGTACATTTCCAGTGGAATCTTCCGCCTACAAGCTATAGTAGAATTCTAATGTTGTATGACACTAGTAATAATTATATTTATTAATTATTATTACTAGTCAACCAACATTAGAATTCTTCTATAGCCTATGGGCGGAGCATTTGACCATAAATGTCCGCTCGCGCCAACTG
Organism: Aquarana catesbeiana; assembly: GCF_042186555.1. NCBI lineage: Eukaryota > Metazoa > Chordata > Amphibia > Anura > Ranidae > Aquarana > Aquarana catesbeiana. Next base: position 408,681,949 of record NC_133328.1, on the reverse strand, counting down.
CTTCGTCGAATCTTCATGTCGAATCTTTTCTCTCTACTGTATGTCCAATAATCTTGTGGATTAATAGAGTTAGGTTAGGCACATTCGACTTTTTTTGCTAATGTCTCTATTATGTCGAATCTTTTCTCTCTATGTCGAATCTTTTCTCTCTATGTAGAATAATCTTCGACTAATAGAGCTAAGGCACATTCGACCACAGGTTCGATGGACACAGATCACTATTGTCAGCATCATGTTGAGTCTATATCGAACTGCTGTTGCAACGAAAATGAAGAAAAAGCATTTGTTTATGTTGGATCTTTCGGTTTTTGGATTCTGCATGTTCGTTATCGTTTGTTAAAACGATAATGAAAATACCCGAAATTCAGATGAAAATGCATTTGGACAAAAACGAATGCACATGTCTACTGTTGACTGATAGCCAGTCTCTCCTAGGAACCCGGAAGCCATGGCAGTTCAGCCAGGGGAGGCTAAATTAACACCTATTATAGATTGACCCAGGGTTTTAAGTTGTATTATGTGTCCTAATGTAACAGTCTAGTGCAGCAGGTTGCTTTGTGGTATTTAACTGGGTCCAGAAAGCCTCTGACTCTTTCTAATAATGTATTGGGTTGAATGCAGAGTTGTCTGACCACAGTGACCATCACTTTTAGTCTGCTGGCACTTATATTGTTGTCCCATTAAGCTTTGATATCTCAGTGCAAGATGAGGCTGTGAGTGCCATTTTACACCTCTGGTGGTGCTGAAGACTACAATAATAACTCCTAGTATTGTTGCCTGTGACTGCAATCATAACCCCCAGCACTTAAATCCATGATCACTCCGTTATTAACGTGAGCTGGAACCGGAGTCACCGGAGAGAGGGCTGAACCTTGCTTTTTCCTGTGGATCCATCCATCTATACCACAGCATCTGATGTTCCAATCTGGTTTCCATTCTGATTCCCTGGTGGTCCAAAGTAGCAGGACTTCAAAGCCCATTTAGACCCTCTGTAACGGGGGGTCATGGGGTTCCGGTAAGCGGCCAGGCACTACATCTATGGTGGTGGACCCACTTATCTGGGATTTCATTATTTGGACAATTTTTGCATTATTACATCACTTTTGGGGTGTTTTTGTATATGGACTTCCTTTTATATATTTTTTATTTTTTAAATCAAGTCATTTGTCTGCATTACACATTGCAGTCCTTCACGCTCATGGTTTTGCACTAATATTTTGATGTATCGTTGGAGATCTTTATATTTACTTAAGGGGAGGTTGGATCACTTTTTCAACCTTGCACTTGGTTTTGTTACACATTCCTACGCTTATGGGAAGAAGGGGCGGACAGTGTTGTTTTGTCAGGTAAGGAAGCAGTGACTATGGGAGTGTTAACCTATGATCCACAAATTGCGTCAGGCAATGCGAAAAGCCCGAGAGTTTAGCGTGAATTTTTCACTGTTAGACCTCGTGAGAGATGGAATAGTCTGAGTATACGCTAGTCCTACTGACCTGGAAAATACCTACTCATGGAGAGCAATAGGAGAGGGTATTTCCAGGTTACGTGAGATGGGTTGTATAACCGGATTAAATATGTTTCCAGAATGGATGGGTCCAGATATGGAACCCTTTACGTCTGCTCTGCGCTCTAAGCTGATGAAGTCTGCGCCATTTAATCTCAGGGCTCCATTATTGTCCTTGTTGGGAGGCCTGGGATTAAACAGCAAGATTCATAAAGCCACAACCCTTTTAAGCCATTTGGGGGAGCTAGAGGAGACTAAAACAAAACCTGTCAGGGCAGTAGATAAGGTCAAGGCCAGACAGGAAGAATACAAGCAGAAAATAACAGAGAAGAAAGGAAATGGGGTAGAGAAGACAGGAGGTGAAGAAAAAAACAGGCTAGTTATTTCTAGGAAACAAATGTGGGTGGACCTATTGAAGGCAGGAGTACCTAAATATGAGATAGATGGGATTTCTACTGCAGAAATGCTGAAGAGGTGGAAACATTTAGTAGAGAAAACTGTCAGGGTTAGAAACACTACTCCTAGTGAAGATAAAATCAGCCTAGACTTAGAGGAAACAGAACAGACCCCTCCTATTAGCCACAAACCAATTCCCAAAATTGAACATGAACCCAAACCCAAATCACTTTATCCTGGGGAGGAATTAGAGAGAATCATAAAAGGGATTGGGAGACCGACGCCCATATGCACCTGTCACTGTATGGTGGGGGAAGTCATCTTCTCCTACACATGTAATGGCTTTCGTTGATAGCGGAGCTGAAGTTACACTTTTGCAAGGAAATCCTTCCCATCACAAAGGAGAATTGATTTATGTAGAAGGTTTGGGAGGGCAAACTACACCACCAGTTAGGATATGGGTGAAATTGGCTATTGGCAAGGGTTCAGGATTTATGACAAATGTTTTGGTATCAGAGTTACCCGAAAATATTCTTGGGATGGATGTACTTCAAGGTCAGTCAATTCAGACTGAAAGAGGTACATTCACATTCGGGTATCCTGATAAAGCGTATCTGGTTAGGGCGGTGAAGGCTGTGGTCAGAGGACCCCTGTCTACATTCCTCCACCAGAGAAGCCAGTCTGTCTCAAGCAGTACAGACTTCCTGGAGGCCACAAAGAAATTGGGGAGACCATTCAAGAATATTTGAGAGTAGGGATCCTTAGACCTGCTGTAAGTCCTTTCTCATCTCCGGTGTTCTCAGTAAAGCAACCTGATGGGACATATAGAATGACTGTGGATTACAGAGGTCTAAACAAAGTGGCGCCTCCATTGAAGTCAGCTGTACCAGATATGATCTCAATTGTTGAGAAAATCGCTAAAAATGTAGGAGAATATCATGCTGTGATAGACCTGGCTAATGCTTTCTTTTCAATTTTGATAGACCCAGAGTGTCAAGACCAGTTTGCTATAGTGTGGGACGGCCGCCAGTACACTTTCACCATGCTTCCTGAAGACTATGTTCATTCTCCAACAATTTGTCATGGACTGATTGCCCAAGATTTAAGTACCCTGAGTTTGAAAGTCGCTGTGTTCCACTACATTGATGACATCATGATCTCTGGAACAAAAGAAGATGTAACTGAAGCACTGCACCTGCTGATATTTCACATGGAGAACAGAGGGTGGGCTATCGACAAAGACAAAGTCCAAGGACCTGCCACAGAAGTGAAATTCCTGGGAATGATGTGGACTGGGCCTCAGAGGAAAATTCTAGAGGCAGTTGTGCAAACTATCCAGGCTCTGTCGCCCCCTACTACCAAAGAGGAGGCACAGAAGTTCATTGGAGTTGTGGGGTTCTGGAGATCGTTCATCCCACATCTTGGACTGATTCTGAGGCCTATATATAATGTCACCAGAAAAAAGACTGAGTTCTCATGGAGTTCAGAGCAGTGGACTGCATTCCTGGCTGCTAAAGAAGCTATTTTGCAGCATCAGGGATTAGGACCTGTGAGACAAGGAGTACCATTTCATCTAGATGTAGTGGAGCAGAATGGTACCATATCTTGGAGTCTATGACAGCCAAATGAAAAGAAAGGACTGATAGCAATACCCATTGGATTTTGGTTCAAACAACTGACAGGGGCACAGAAGAGATACACGCCCCTAGAGAAGTTCCTGTTTGGGGCCTACACAGCACTTCGACATGCAGAGACCATTACAGGAAAGGAAGTCACCATCCATACTGCATTGCCAATAGCAGGATAGGTGAGAGATAATGGACTGATCACTAGGGCAGCTGTAGCCCAGAACCAAACACTGATGAAATGGAAGTTGTGCCTTCAAGAAAGAGGGGGTATTGCAGCTGGAGATGTTAGGGACATTTCAAAACAGTTGGCAAGGATTGTCACTTTTACCAGCACCTGGCCAGAAGAAGAAATTCCTGTGCTGCAGTCATCCCCCATTCTAGAGGCTCCACCCTTTGAGTCTCTGTCAGAAGACATGAAGGAGTCAGCGTGGTTCACTGATGGTTCAGCCATAGTCACCTCGTCTGGACGTAAATGGACAGCAGCAGCCTACAACCCAAGTACAGACACAGTCCTGCAGGAGACCGGAATTGGAGGGTCCAGTCAGTATACAGAGTTGAAAGCTGTGGTGATGACTCTACAGGAGGATCCTTCTTCCCATGTCACTATCTACACTGACAGCTGGGTGGTTTTTAAAGGACTGACAACTTGGATGCCCACATGGAAGTCCAATGAATGGATGATTCATGGAAAGGTGGTGTGGGGAGGCAAGGAAGCCTGGGACTACATCTGGAAGGAAGCTCACTCCCGCACCATAAAATTGGGGCATGTTGATGCACATGTGCCCCTAGTCCCAGACTTTGAGAACTATAACAGAGTTGCAGATGAAATCGCCAAAGTGACGGCAGTTGTGCCAATTGATCCTGTCTTGATGAACTTGGCCAACTGGGCCCACAAGCAATCTGGACATTTGGGGCAAAAAGCAACATATGAATGGGCACAGCAGAGAGGATTGCCTATATCCATGGACATGATAAAGACTGTAATAGGGAACTGTGCAGTGTGTGGAGAAGTGCGACAATGGCCATTGCAAAAGTACTCCGCTGGGTCGATTAAGAGGGGTGAGAGGCCTGCAGAGATCTGGCAGATCGATTTCATCCGTCCCCTGCCCCGGGGAAATAATGGACTGAGATATTGTTGCACTGCAGTGGACACCTATTCTGGACTTATGTTTGTTCATCCCTGCAAACGTGCAGATCAAGCCGCAATGCTTCAACTACTCCAGAAACTTGTCGTTGCTTAAGGTTGTCCCAAACAAGTCCAAAGTGATAACGGCTCACACTTCACTGGATCAACAATACAGCAGTGGGCCAAAGATTCTGGAGTGTACTGGTTGTGCCACATCCCATACCATCTACAGGCAGCTGGTTTGATTGAAAGATACGACAGGCTATTGAAGGACCAGATACGCAAACTTACACCCATACATACACTAAGGGGGTGGGATCGGGTCCTCACACAGGCAGTCATGTTGTTAAATTATAGGCCAATAGCCAAAAGCACACCATATGAGAGGATGATAGGGGCTGGGGCACAGATTCCACAGCTGGAGTGCAGAGTTCAGTATTTATGAAAGGTTCCTGAAAGAACAGGGCTTAACAGATACCATGTTACTGCTTCCCATGACATAGAAACCAAGCATGATGTATCTGAAGCTGAAGCCTATCTAGGAATGAGAGGGAATCTGGCAGGAAGGTTTGAAGTTACATTTGCATTGACAGATGAGCTTCAAGACAGTGGCTGGGACTCTGACTGGTTAGTGGATACTTCTCAGCAAGAGTGGAAAGTGAGGCTACATAACAGCAAACCTTCCAAAATAAACAGCAGTGATTTTCTGGGAAATATCAGTATATTTCCTCTCCTCCCTATTGATGTTCTTTGGGAGGGTCAGAAGTGGGTACAGGCAGGGGGCAAAGTGTTAGTCAGATATCCAGACAAGAAGCCACTTAGAGGAGAGATTTTAGCTGAAGGGCCTGGATCTACTGTTTATGTATTATTAGAAGGAACAGATAATCCGCTTTGTTTTACACTCCACAGGCTGTCTCCGATTTGATCCATAGGAAGACCAGAGAAAAGTGGTTACATGATGGAAAGAATGACGGAAGATCACAAGAGCTGTGGAGAGCAAGGCCTTTGATGTATTACAAGCCTGGACTTGTTTCTAAAGAACTTTAGAATGAACTTTTTTAGTTAAAGACTGAAACACCTTCTCAGTGACAGAAATGGGAGGTGTTGCATTCAAGGAAAATTAATGTTTAGAATGAGTTTAGTAATGAAGAGATTTTGTGTGTAGTCTGAAAGGAAAAAAAAATCTAGGGCGGAATGTGTTGCGTTTGTTACAATATGATTTTTTTATTAATCAGACAGAAGATACATGGGACATCACATTACAATAGTGGTTGGTCATAGAGATATTGTCAGTTTTTTGGCTTGAGTAGATTTCTCAAACAAATGCGGGTTCATACAATGGGGTTAGATACCATTGTTGTATTACAGTTTGAACAGGCTATTGTCTCTATTGCTACAGTACACAAGAAAGGGATTTAGTTGTTTGAGGTTTTCAAAATGAAAGAATGACTGTTAGATTACTGTCAGGTGTTGGTTTGATTAGACAATGGGTACATAGATACAGTTTTCAACAGTCCATTGTCTACACAGCTACAGCAAGCAGGTATGTTTTCTGTTTTTTGCTAACTATGGTAAACAGCCTGGCACATAAAAGGGGGATTCAGGCATAAGCTAGGGACACACACACACACACACACACACACAATCATGCTTTGAAGATCAGAGGCCGCCACTCATGATACAAGAACACTGCCTGGTGTCCAAGAAGCATCGTTGCCAATGGAGATCATGAACATATAGTAACAGAAGATAAGTCACTTTTAAGTGTATTTGTACTGATATAGACTATAGGCTGTTCATTTGATAGGCATTTTGCTTGTTATAGAGATCTGTCAGTCTTGTATTGTATTCCTAAGATTGTAATAGTTTTGTATGTACAGCATCTTTGTATAGTAAAAGCACAATTTACACACTGCAGAAATCTCAGCTTCCTTGCTTATACCACAGAGTAACCTTGCTAGATAGACGCAAGCAAAACAGCATCCTACAATATGCCTCTTCCTATAGAACAAGACATCACTACATTTGTCATTAATTGACATATAAAGCATTTCTGTGTGCATCCAGAAATAAATATCAATATGTTAGAAGCTAACGAGCATAACAAATGTTCTCCATATTATGACCGTTTATGTAATAATTGTAGTAAAATGGTAAACCCTTACACAAAATTCAGAAAACAGAACCCACAGAGCTGCCAGTGAGCCTGCCACAAACAAACTGTAGTAAAACAATGCTACTGATAGTGGACGTTGTAGTTTTGTGAGTACCTTCTGAGTAGCAAAGGGAAGCACTGGATAACCTTGCCCTCACACCCTTCGGCCTTAGGCCTCAGCCCTAAAACATTTTATAGTTGGTAGGGTTGAATAAAGACACCAGTCCATCCAGCCCAGCTTGGATGTGAACATTTGGAACTTTAATACACAGCCCTGGAAATCATGTACACCATTTTTAATTGGAAACTGAAATTACAAAACAACTAGCTGGCAATTCTATTTCCTCTTGATATCCATACATTTAGATCTCATCAGACTATCTGGTGGTTCTAATTTAGGCAGTGATAGACTGCCTAATCTGAAGTCTGTATGCATATCAAGGCTGGAGGGGTTTCCAATCACAACTTCAGTTTCATTTTGAAGATCAGTTTGGTGGTTTTACAGCACATCTGACCATTGGTCCTTTTAATAAAGAAGTCATGGTCATTAAACTGACTCCTAAAACAGAAATGCTTAGAGATGATAAACAATTTAAAATGTGTGTCTTCTTTTTAAAGTGTTCTATCCGGTCAAAATTGTCCTAAAATGATCTAAAAGTTGTGTGAGTGTAAAGCAATAATATCTCTAAACATATGTCAAGAATAATGGTATTGCGAAATATTACTTCATGATGCAACAAATTAAGATCTATTATTTTAAATAATGGTTAGATTTGTTTTTTGTTATCTTACTTCACATTTGTATAATCACAGCTTTTTTATGTTAAACATTGAGATTTCTATCATTGGTGCATAAATTGTAACAAGGTATACTACATTTCCGGGATTAGATAATAAGGACTGCAGACAGAGCATTGTACATTCTGAGTTTTGCAAAATATAGTTTTGTTCTCTGCTTTCTATTCTTGTACAAAAATGGGCAGATTTCATTATTAATAAAGTAATAAAATACATATATGTATACAGTATATGCACACACATATTGGCACTCCTTTGGTAAATCAAGCCTAGTATGCAGATAAATGTTGCTTAACCACTTCAATACAGGGCATTTTCACCCCCTTCCTGCCCAAGCCAATTTTCAGCTTTCAGCGCTGTCACACTTTGAATAACAATTGCGCGGTCATACAACACTGTACCCAAATGAAATTTTTATCATTTTTCCCCATGAATAGAGCTTTCTTTTGGTGGTATTTGATCACCTCTGCGATTTTTATTTCTTGCACTATAAACAAAAAAAGATTGACAAGTTTGAAAAAAACACAATATTTTTTACTTTTTGCTATAATAAATATCCAAATTTTTTTTTCTAAACAAATCTTTTCCTCAGTTTAGGTCGATATGTATTCTTCTACATATTTTTGGTAAAAAATATCGCAATAAGCGTATATTTATTGGTTTGCGCAAAAGTTATAGTGTCTACAAAATAAGATAGATTTATAGCATTTTTATTATTATTTTTTTTTTTACTAGTAATGACGGCGATCTGCGATTTTTATCGTGACTGCGATATTGCGGCGGACACATCGGACAATTTTGACACATTTTTGGGACCCTTCACATTTATACAGCAATTAGTGCTATAAAAATGCATTGATTACTGTATAAATGTGACTGGCAATGTAGGGGTTAACCAGGAGGTGGCGCTGTAGGGTTAAATATGTTCCTAAGGAGTGATTCTAACTGTGGGGGGAGGGGATTCACAAGGGGAGGAGACCGATCGGTGTTCCTCTGTACAAGGAACACACCATCGGTCTCCTCCCACCTGACAGGACATGGATCTGTGTGTTTACACACACAGATCCACGGTCCTGCTCGGTTACCGGGCAATCGCGGGTGCCCGGTGGACATCGCGGACGCCGGGCACACGCACCGGGACCCGAGTGATGCGGTGGGAGCGCGCGCCAACGCACGCCCCCTAGGGATCCTGGAAGGCAGTGCCGTCATATGACGGCGGCCCAGGATAACAGCTGCACCGTTCCGCTGTCATATAACAGTGGGCGGGCAGCAAGTGGTTAAACATTTAGATTGTATTGTATGACATACTTCACAATACATTAGTAAAGAGGTTTATGTATGGTAACACCCATAAAATGTTTAACTCTCTTGTATAGTACTAGCGAAGGTACACCTGTTTTTGTACAGCCAGTAAAATGAAAATATACAGAAATACATAATACAGGGGTTGATTTACTAAAACTGGAGAGTGCAAAATCAGGTGCAGCTCTGCACAGAAACCAATCAGCTTCCATGTTTTATTTTATTTTTAAAGCTTAATTGAACAAGCTGAAGTCAGAAGCTGATTGGCTACCATGCACAGCTGCACCAGATTTTGAGTGAACCAGTTTCAGTAAATCTACCTTACAGTCTCTTAAAGATGTAAAATGTTTCCATTTGCAGGATTAAAAGGGCTTTTCGGCTGGAGATGTTGAGGTAGGCCATTAAGGTAGGGTTAAGTTATCTGTGGACCTTCAAATAATTTGGTCTTGCCTTTCCAAAGCACACATAGTTTTGTAGGGTGCAAAAGAGAGGATCTTATTTTCTATTTCTAGGCAGACATTCTTTATTTTTTTAATAAGAGGCAGCGGATTCTGGCAAAATCAGAATTTAGTTTCCATCTGCATGGATTTTTTTTTGTTTTCTTTATGCATTTAACATTGCTTCCTCGTTTGCATAATGGAAGTATTTGGATCCAACAAGTCTAGGTCTGTTATTGGATCCCTGTTTTTCTGGGTCTAAATCATGTGTTTTCTCTCTATTTTGCATATTAGGCAAGTTTCAAGGTTTAGGAAAGTCATGAGTTTGGCAGGGAGCAAATGCTGCCAGTCTACACCATTGTACAAGACGTATTTAGCGATACCCCCATAGGAACCACTGGATAGTATATGGGCCCTCTGTTTTTCACCTCGACCTTCTCCAGAACCTCAGGCCTTCTGATATACCATGTTGAGTGTGCAAACCTACAATGTCACAGGAATGCACTGAAAGTAATACTTAGTATAGTGCTATATCAAAGAAAACAGGCACCAAACCAGGTAGTAAAGGCAAACTTAATATATTGTCACCAATTATGGTTGGTAACTAGGCAAGCATAAAATGGATTACAGTTGATAATAACACAATTTAGCATACATAGGGATTAACATTAGGGACTAGGCATAAGATGGCATTTGGCATCCAGATCAGCATAAACAGTAGCGAGGCCACCGTAAGTGCAGCAGTGAGCTGTAGTAAAGTTAAATCTACTGAGTGGTGGAACTACACTGCCTAGACCAACTGGGCATGACTGTCCAAAAGAAAGGGAGGATGATAGCAGAGGGGGCAGGGGAACACAGGTGGCTTGCAAAGTAATTGTTACAGGAGGGGCAGTCCTTTGAGATGCTCTCCTGCAGGCTATCACAGCCCTTTATAAGCATTGGTGTACTTAATGACAGTCCCAATTAAACTACATGCAGTATAGGTATGGTATAGTCTCGGCCGAGGAGCAAGGTAGCTGGGGTTCAGATGCAGTAAAGGTTCAGTATAGTGCGGTATAGGGTTAGTATAAGTGCAATCTAGGTTTGGAATAAATGTGGTATAGAATACAGCATGGGTGTGGTATGGATTGGGTACAGTTGGCGTCCTGCTCTCAGTGGCTCAGTGTCTGCTAGCTGTATTAGCAATGGGCAAATAGCCTTCTCATCAGTCCAGATGTTGTGGTGACCTCTCACTGTAGAAGGAGGGCCCCCAGACTCTCCCTGATAGCCTCCGGTGATCAGCGGTGGATAACAGATGGTTAGTGGATGCTCTAGTCTCCATGTGACATCGGTGCAGGTGTTGTGATGTGGGTGGTTCTGAGCTGCTCCTGGGTGTCCTCAGTCCAAGTCTCAAGCTCAGCTCTCCAATGGAATGGTCTCCTGCTGACAAGTGGGCGAAGATCCAGACAGAGTTGCTCTCTCTCTCTATCTCCCTCAGTGCCAAGAGGAAGAACTTTCCTGGGCAATGTAATAAAATCAAGAGCCTTAACGCGCACTCAATGGCCCGATGGTTGTAAAGGGGCCATGGAAGGGGGCTTATGGAAACCTACAAACCCCCTTAAAAATAAGGAGTCCCCTAGTTACTGCCCCACCCCACACACTGTCATCACATTATCCCATAGGAGACTTGCCTAGAATGACAGCTCTCCAGTCAGAAGTAGAATTTAAAGAAAGGGGCAGCGTATCCCAGGTGATTTCATTGACTAAATATGGGCATGCTCTATGACATCATTGACCTAATATGGTCATATCAATACTTGGTGAATTATGGCACCCGGGATACCCTGTTCCTTTATTTGCATTCTGATTCCAGTTGGTGAGCTAAAAGTTCCAGGGAGTCCCTATCAGGAGCTGATATGTTGACATATTTTCTGTTTCAGCGGGTTGGCAAACATCATTCATCATGATTGATAGGCATTGCTGAATGATGTGATGTACAATGGATTTACATTTTACTTTATTTTTAATGAAGGACTGTTCTAATGTGCCAGTATGTTTATTTACTTTCCATTTTTTTGTAAAAAAAAATCCTTGCTCATTTATATGGAGAGAGCGTTATCAGGGGACCCCCTTATTTTTAAGGAACCTCCTGGATTCTGATAGATCCACTTCCACAGACCCCAACAATTACTAGGCCAGGGTTGTGGGGAAGAGGCCCTCATCAACATGAGGGCAAGGTGCTTTGCAAGGGGGGCAAGGTACACTTCTCCTGTTGTAGGCATGTGGTTCGTTATCAGGAGTTGGGGTGCCCACTCAATGCTGACCTCTGGCTAGTCAGGCGACATGCTTGGATAATGCTTTTTTTCTTGTCTTTTCTTCCTAAAATCACTACCGGGTAAGGATGCCACAGGAGGCATCAGCTTCCCCGAACACAGTGAGAGGAACTGTTTTTTTTTACTCCCACTGTATGACATCAAAACCGGAAGCAATGAAGATTATGTCACCTCTGGTTTCGCTTCCTTTGTTTATAAGCCATTGTCGGCTTGTGTAGCAGCAGACCAAACCAATCTCAGTTTTATCTGCTGCTTTTGAGGCCAGAGGGTGGATCTGGGGTCTCATAGACCCCCAGATCTCTCTATAAAGAGGACCTGTCATGGCTCATGCTATCACAAGGGATATTGTTCAACCCTTGTAATGGCAATAAAAAAATTAAAGGTACAGTGTAAAAATAACAAAATTAAATAAAATAAATAATAAAATACTCAAAAATGTTTTAAAACACCCCCGTTCCTTGTGCTTCCGTGCAAAGGAGAGCACACGCGTTGGTCCCACGAGCATATGTAAACATTGATTGCAGCATGAACGTCAGAGTGAGAGCAATACTTCTAGCACCAGATCTCCTGTGTAAATCTAAAGTGATATCCTCTAAAGGATTTTAAAGCATCGCCTGTTGATAATTCAATGTATTGTAGTTTGTCGGCATTCCACGGGCGTACATAAGCGTCACATGTTTGCTATCTATTTACTCAACGTAATATCATCTTTTATATTTTACCAAAAAACTGGGTATTATATTGTGTTTGTGTGCACTAAAATTAATTAAAGTGTATTTTTTTCCCAAAAATTTGCTTTTGGAAAACCGCTGAGCAAATACCCCGTGTCATAAAAATTGCAACACCCATCATTTTATTCTCTAGGGACTCTGCTTAAAACATATATTATGTTTTGGGGGTTCTAAGTAATTTTCTAGCAAAAAAAGCCGATGTTTACTCAAAAGTGTTAGAATAGGCCTGGGGGTTAAAAGAACTGTTTTCCACTGACTGTAATTAAAGTAAAAATTTGTTTGCACATTCCCAAGCCTTTGCTTTCTTGATTTGGGGAATACCTATACCAAAAGTAATCCAATATGCAAATGTCATTTAGCAGAATTTTGATTTATTAATGTTGCCCATTAAGTATTTAAAAAAAAAAAAGCAATAGTTCTTTTTCCTAGTGGTACATGTCCCTGACCTCCCTCAAACTAAACGCTCATCTCATCCCTAGTCACTGGTCCTTTGCTTGCATTTTTGGGCACATAGTTAAGGTCCTCTTAAATTAAATATAAAGCATTTTTTTGTTTTCGATAGAGTAGAGAATTGTTAAAAACCCTGCATTTTTTTAGTCCTCCATTTAAGGAGATTTCTCTTCACTGTCTTCCACAAAGCCACAACAGCAAGTGAGATTAAATCTCTCCAGCGTGGAGAGAAATCCCCTTTTAGATAGTTACTAGAAAAACAGGTGTCCCCAATGGCAGATTCCCCCTCTTTTCATGTTCTAATGACAACTGTAACATGTTTAATTCCCCACTCTTTCTGTCCCAGTGACTATGGTCACCAGGACAAATAGCAATAATAAATATCTAATAAAAGTAAAAACTTGACAGAAATTTAACATTTCCTTACTCTTTTCAGAACAAAAAAAATATATGGTTATGGATTTTGATATACATTAAGCAACAGAAAGTGATGGCTGCAGCAAATATATGGTGAATGTATTATAATTGCCTTGATCTAGGATTACTGTTATTATTTTCTATTACAATTGATCACTGAAAATGATAGGATTTCCCTATATCAGAGGGGGATTGATATATTTCTGGGATATCTAGGCTTCCAGAGGTTGTAATACTATTATACAGTGGGTAAAGAAAAGAATCCCCCCCATTTAAAATAATCACATTGTGTTGCTTTACAGCCTGAATGGAGGACAGACACAGTTTTTGTTTTATCCAGCTGTATTTACTCACTGCAGCTTATAACACAAGTAAAAGATATAACACCAACATATCAGAACAAAAAAAACAAAACTTCAAAAGCGGAATAACTGAGTTGGAAAAAGGATCACCCCCTCCTAAAATGACTTGTAAACTCAATCAGGTGTAGCTAATCACCTTCTCAATATCACACAAAGCCATTTGACTTTGAGCCCCCCGTTCACATCAGCACGATTTGACATGTCAAATCGCATGCCAAAATCGCAGCCTATTGCCGGCAACTGAACTGATCCAATCGCTGCAAGACCGACTTTTCCTGCACTACTTTTGTTGACTTCGGGGGCAATTTTAATAGACATCTGTGCATGAACCTGCACAGATGTCTTTCAAATCGCCCCCGAACTCGCACTGAAAGGTGGGTTTGAAATCGTGCAAATTCAACTGAAACCCGCATTCAGTGTGAATGTACCCTCAACTGTGATCAGATGTGGCCATTTTGATTAGATCAGTATGAAAATAGTTTTCCTGGAGCATTTCAGTCCCTGGTAGTGCAACTGAAGCAACTAATCAACTATGAGTGGCAAAGCACTCTTGAAAGATCTCTGGGATAAAGTTGCGCAAGCACAAGTCAGGAGATGGATGCAAAAAAAAATTCAAAGGCTTTATCAATGCTTAGAAGCACAGTGAAATCTATTATTAAGAAGTGGAAGGTATTCAGTACAACACAGACCCTCCCTGGATCAGGAGGTCACTCCAAACTGGATGAAAAAGCCAGGAGGAAACTGGTCAGAGAGGCCACCAAGAGGCTTGCGACAACTCTGAAGCAGGAATTTATGACACAGAGTGGGCATTGTGTGCATGTGACAACAAAATCATAAATTCTCCACAAATGTGGCTTGTATGGGAGGGTTTCAAGAAAAAAGACACTCCTCAAGAAAGACCACATGCAGTCATGACTGAGCTTTGTCAAAACGCACCTTGAAGATTCTGAGACCACATGAAAAAATGTGCTATGGTCAGAGACTAAAATTGAATTATTTGACCTCAATGTCAAACTCCAATAAAGCTCAACATCCAAATAACACCATTCCTACAGTAAAGCATGAAGGTGGAAATATCCTGTTATGGGGGTGTTTCTCTGCAGCAGGGACGGGAGCACTTGTCAGAATAGAAGACAAATGGATGGGGCAAAATATTGCCAAATTCTTGAGGAAAATCTGCTGCCCTCTGCCAGAAAGTTTTCAGTGGGAAGAAGATTTACCTTCCAACATGACAATGACCCAAAGCACACAGCAAAAATTACCACACAATGGTTGAGGGAGAAAAGGGTGAATGTACTTTCATGGCCTAGTCAGAGCCCAGACTTAAATCACACTGAAAATCTGTGGAATTACTTGAAGACTGCAGTCCACAAACGGTCACCATCAAATTTAACTGATTTTATGCAGTTCTGCAAAGAAGAGTGGGCAAATATTGTAAAGTCTAGATGTGCAAAATTAGTAGAGACATACAGTATTTTAAGAGACTAAAGGCTGTAATTAAAGCAAAAGGTGGTTCAACAAAATACTGATACAAGGGAGTGATCCTTTTTCCAACTCAGTGATTCTGTTTCTGAGTTTTTTAAACTTTTTTTTCTGACATGTTGGTGTTATATCTTTCACTTAGATGATATAAGTTGCATTGAGTAAATACAGCTAGCTAAAACAAAAACTGTCTGTCTTCATTTCCGCCTGAAAAGCAACAAAATGACTTTATGATAAAAGGGGGGTGATTCTTTTCTATACCCATTGTACGTCCTAATAAATGCCTAGGTCGAGGGCTGCTGATAGAAATCGTGGGGCCCCATGCAGACTACCTGACAGCCCCCCCCCAAAAAAAATATATTAAAGCTATATTTCACTAAAAATACAATGCAATCATTATTAGCAGACACAAATACAACACAACTCACAGAATTCCTGCTAAATCTAAAAGATAAAACTGAGTTAATAAATAAAAATGAAGATGAGATAAAAAATATACAGGCTGGGCAGTTCGGGATCAGAGAGAGACAGAGGGAGAAAACCAAGGTTACAGAGATAACAAACACAGGAGCAGAGCTAACAGTAGAGCCAGCACCGCTGGGAGGGGTGGGGGGCGCACAGGGAGGGGGATTAGTGAGGGACTGTCTCTTTCTCAGCAGATAAAATCTGGTAGCAGGGAGAGGGGGAGAGACCAGTTTCAGCTGCTGGAGGAAGAGTTCTGCAATTGTTGTCCACCATGAAACCCCCTCCCTGTATGGGCCCCTCTGTGTGCTTGGGCCCTCTACAACAGGACTGATGGTCCCCCTATCAGCGGCTCTGCCTAGGTCCCTTATTCTAGGTAATCTCGGTTCAGTTGTAAAATAAAATGTTGCATTATGTTTGAACAGGAATATTTACATAGAGGCACTGAAATTAGTAGCAATTGCAAAGCAAGGCCATTACTGGGCACTTAGTAATGAGAACACAGTGTTACACTGAGGGACAAATTAACAAAGTGACCAGGGAAAATGTTTTTAGGAACAGAATAATGTAATTCTCAGTGTGCAAATTAGATTATTGCTATTTTATAATCATTCAGTGTATAACTACATTAAAACGAATTAAAAGAAAATGAACTATTAACAAAGTACTCCTTCATTGTAATAACATAGATGTACGTTCTTATTTAAGCATAATAGGTGTAAAAACGTTGTTGACTATTAATATTCCTTTCTTTCTGATATGAAAGACAATATTAAAAAAGATGCAATTAGCCTATGAAATTGACTTAATGAAAAGGAAAAAACTTTGGCAATATTCTCAAGACAAGCAGCTGGTGAAAGATTATTGGGTTTAATTAAAAATGTTCAAGTTTATGAACTTAACTGTATATTGCTTCTGTTCGTAAGTATGAGAATGGATATAGGTATCAAATCCTTCTTATATTAAGAAGAAAAATCCCAGTTGGTAACATACTGCATAGCAGATGAAATCCATCAAGTTGTATTTTTTTATTTTTTGTTGAGATGAGTGTAATTGGATCCTGTTATTTAAATAACTGAAACGTTTAATTAATAATCTAGTTGGTTTTATTATGATCCTCTTCCGTAAATTCTTTATTAAAAGATAGAAATATAACCCACTTTCCCAAATGCATAGTGTAATAAACTAACATATCTAAAACATGAAAAAAGCCCTGTCATTAGAGAAATGCAGAGGCCGGCATTGTTGAGTTCCCTCTAAGAATGTTAGTTGCCTGATTGTCATATACTGTATATCCTGTGCCTTTAGTATGTTCTGAGTCTCTGGCCAGTAACAAGTATGCAACCCAGAGGTATTAATGTGGTTGTAAACCGCTGCACGTTTTTTTTTTTTTTCCTTACCTGCAAGGCAAAGCCATAATGTGCTAGTATGCATTGCATACTAGCACATTATGTGAACCTTAGCTGAAAACAAAGCGTTCCATCGTTGCGATGTCATCACTAGAGACAGCTTCCATCTTCACCTGTCTTGTTTCCGGGTTCGCAGGCTCCGGCTCTGTGACTGGCCGGAGCCAGGATGATGTCACTCCCGTATATGCGTGCAGGGGCTGCCGGTCATGGCACAGGGCTCTGAAGGAATGACAAGGGTGGCCATTTCTTCAGAGCGCATGCACCACTGATGTCACTGGCTGCATGTACAGTAAATATCTCCTAAATAGTGCTCATTTAGGAGATATTTACACTACCTATCGGTAAGCCTTATTATAGGCTTACCGACAGGTAAGTATTAACCTCTTTCCACCCGGCCACAGCACATATACAGCCGGGTGGGTGCTTCCGCCTTCTGAGTGGACATTCAGGAATGTCCCTCAGAAGGAGGGGGATCGCACGCGCGTGCCCTCGCAGTGGCATATTTATTAGGGTGAAAAGAAACATATATTGCACTCACATATAGATGGCAGAAATAGGAGCCTGTGATGTCTGGTGCTCTGGCCGGTGAACACACAGACAGAACCCGTCCTACTGAGACATCAATGATACGAGGTGATGCAAGCACGTCGCTCCGCCCTTTTTATCCTAATGAATTGAAGGTTTTACACTATTGGAGCTTCTCTTATCTTTACATGCTACACTCGCTACCCATGAGCTGGGGAGGTTATGATGGGATCTGAGGTTTAGTAGCTCCATTTGGTGTCTTTGGATATTCTATTACCACTAGCGATTCCAGAGTCTGGGTCCATTTGCTATGCTCTGGAGGGCTTCTTCTATGCAAGCTTCCCCTGATCCTCTGTAGTGGGGGATCATGGGGTTCTGGTAAGCGGGAAACTTCTATCATTGGTGGTGGCGCACTAGATTTCTTCACATTATTGAAGACTACATATATTTTTTTGGATGGACTCCTTCAATATTTTTATCATTTCACCATTTCATTTGGACATTTCACTATATGCAATTCATTCTTATCACTATTTATTGATTTTTTATTTTTGTTTTTAGTTTTGGTGTAACGTTATTACTTGCCAATTCGTTTATGATATACAGTTGCAATAAAAAGTATGTGAACCCTTTTGGAATGATATGGATTTCTGCACAAATTGGTCATAAAATGTTATCTGAGCTTCATCTAAGTCACAACAATAGACAATCACAGTCTGCTTAAACTAATAACACACAAAGAATTAAATGTTACCATGTTTTTATTGAACAAACCATGTAAACATTCACAGTGCAGGTGGAAAAAGTATGGGAACGCCTAGACTAATGAGATCTCCAAGAGCTAATTGGAGTGAGGTGTCAGCCAACTGGAGTCCAATCAATGAGATGAGATTGGAGGTGTTGATTACAGCTGCCCTGCCCTATAAAAAACACACACCAGTTCTGGGTTTGCTTTTCACAAGAAGCATTGCCTGATGTGAATGATGCCTCGTACAAAAGAGCTCTCAGAAGACCTACGATTAAGAATTGTTGACTTGCATAAAGCTGGAAAGGGTTATAAAAGTATCTTCAAAAGCCTTGCTGTTCATCAGTCCATGGTAAGACAAATTGTCTATAAATGGAGAAAGTTCAGCACTGCTGCTACTCTCCCTAGGAGTGGTGGTCCTGTAAAGATGACTGCAAGAGCACAGTGCAGACTGCTCAGTGAGGTGAAGAAGAATCCTAGAGTGTCAGCTAAAGACATACAAAAGTCTCTGGCATATGCTAACATCCCTGTTAGTATATCTACGATACGTAAAACACTAAACAAGAATGGATTTCATGGGAGGATGCCACAGGGGAAGCCACTGCTGTCCCAAAAAAACATTGCTGCACGTTTACAGTTTACACAAGATTACCTGGATGTTCCACAGCAGTACTGACAAAATATTCTGTGGACAGATGAAACCAAAGTTGAGTTGTTTGGAAGAAACACACAACACTATGTGTGGAGAAAAGAGGCACAGCACACCAACATCAAAACCTCATCCCAACTGTGAAGTATGGTAGTGGGGGCATCATGGTTTGGGGCTGCTTTGCTGCGTTAGGGCCTGAACGGATTGCTATCATCAAAGGCAAAATGAATTCCCAAGTTTATCAAGACATTTTGCAGGAGAACTTAGGTCAATCTGTCCACCAGCTGAAGCTCAACAGAAGATGGGTGTTGCAACAGGACAACGACCCAAAGCATAGAAGTAAATCAACAACAGAATGGCTTAAACAGAAGAAAATACGCCTTCTGGAGTGGCCCAGTCAGAGTCCTGACCTCAACCCAATTGAGATGCTGTGGCATGACCTCAAGAAAGCGATTCACACCAGACATCCCAAGAATATTGCTGAAACAAAAACAGTTCTGTAAAGAGGAATGGTCAAGAATTACTCCTGACCATTGTGCACATCTGATCTGCAACTACAGGAAATGTTTGGTTGAAGTTATTGCTGCCAAAGGAGGTTCAACCAGTTATTAAATCCAAGGGTTCACATACTTTTTCCACCTGCACTGTGAATGTTTACATGGTGTGTTCAATAAAAACATGGTAACATTTAATTCTTTGTGTGTTATTAGTTTAAGCAGACTGTGATTGTCTATTGTTGTGACTTAGATAAAGATCAGATCACATTTTATGACCAATTTGTGCAGAAATACATATCATTCCAAAAGGGTTCACATACTTTTTATTTCAACTGTATGGTACATGCACATGGTACATCAGTATTGTTATGGATTAATGTACACATTATTAAGCTAATGTTTTAGCGCAATTCTGTTATCTTTGCTACTACCATAACCTTCCAAAGAACAATCCAAATTAAATTTTGATTCTCCAGACGATCGCGGAAACATCAGATATGTGTATATTAGTTGCTGTTTGTACCCATAGTACAGCCCAAAAACAATAGTGCGCATTTTGCTTTTTTTTTTACCTACCTAAAACAAACTGATATACTGACCCTGACCTTGACCCAACCACTAACCCTGGCATTGACATAGATCAAACCTTGATCTAGATTTTTTTTTTATTTTTTTCATTGCACTATTATTATTATTATTATTGTTTTTTTACAAGCCTTTTTTTTCTCTGCAAGGAAAGAGAGAGAATACACAGGGCGGGCTTCACACTGACTGATCACTGTGATAGCCAATCAGAGGCTATCACAGTGATTAGGTGACTAAGAGTTGGGAGTTCCGGGTCTCAATCTTTTTTTTTTTTTTTTTTTACATGTCTTTATTGTTTTTTTCAAATTACATATAAAAACACATACATTCAGATTCTATTTTGAGCTCACACAGGAGCTTCTGCATATACTTTATTATATCCACATTTGCATTACCACAAGAGTCTCATTCTCCCCCAATCAACTCATACCTTGGTGTGGTTTGTATACCCCCTTGCTTTTTTATCTTTAATTGCTTCATGTTATTGCTCTATAGACTTCCCACACGTTCACTACCGTCTATCTTCCCTACCTTATTCCAATTTCTTTATGTTTAGTCCATAGACTATTCTGATGCAGTTGTAGGATCTGCTATCCAACTAGACCAAACTTTCTCACAATTTTTTGATATCCTCTGTTACAATAGGTATCTTTATGTAGAGTTAAATTACTATTTACTAGATATTTCCAAAAGGCTAGTGACGGTGGAGCCTTTTTTTCCAGTTTAATACAATTGCCTTGCTTGCGTAGAAAAGTAATAGGCTTATTTGTGTTTGCCACTGCATATCATTCTAACTACCTGCTCTAGCCTGGACTCTATAAGTTAGGGGAGACCTTGTGGGATTTGAGCAGAGAGCAGAGAGGGCGTGAGAAAATTGCATATAGCGAAAAAGAGATTTACCTGGAATATTCCACTGTTCCATTATTCTTACAAAGGGTTTCACATTTCCTCCCTGCACTACCTGGCCTATAGTTTTAACCTTAAATTTAGCCCAGGCACCTGGTTCTTAAACGGAGCCCAGTTGGGTTAACTGGTGATTCCCCCAAAAGGGGTTATTCAGGGACATAGTCATTCTGGGATATTTTTCACAAGCTAGCCCAATTCTCCATGCCCTAATAGTTGTTGCCATTAAGGGAGTCAAATGATATGGGGCTTTCAAGACTCGAAACAACAATGCTTGCTACAATCAAGCAGCCCATAAATAGCAGCACTTCCTGTTACTCAGTGCCAGTTTGTTTGGTCTTGCTCCCTGGGTGTAGTGATAGCTCTGTGATTTTGACTACTGTGTATTAAACCTCTACCTGAATTCTTGACCATTCTCCAGCCTGCTGATTTGGTACTTCACCGACAGCTCGTGTATGACCTCTGCCTGCCTGACCATTCTTTGGATTTCGATTTTGTACCACTTTGCCTGATCTGTTGCTGACTTGACCTGCCTGACTACATTTTTGTCTGAATCCTCAGCATACAAGTTCCACTTCAGACACTACCAACCACAGGTACCTTACATTACAAATGGGCCACAATGGCAGTGGACCCTGCTGAGATTGTTAAGATGATTTTGTGTCAGGGACAATTGATTGGAGCTCATGAACAGCATCTTTCTTCTCTGGATGCCAAGTTAGATGAACTTTGTGCTATGCTTAAATCTTGGTTGCCTGGTCCCTCTGCACGAGACTTCTGCTCCAAACCAACCTCTTCTGTGCCACCCAAACTTCCCTTGCCTGAAAAGTTTTGTGATACTGAGGACTGCAGAGGTTTTTTAAATGTTTACTGTCTGCATTTTTGCAACAACCCTGGGACTTTTAGCAATTTGTCTGCCAAAGTGACTTTTGTAATTTCCTTGTTAAAGGGGAAGGCCCTGGCCTGGGTTTCTCCTTACCTGGAACGCAAAGATCTGCCAGCTCGTTTATGACCTCTGCCTGCCTGACCATTCTTTGGATTTAGATTTTGTACCACTTTGCCTGATCTGTTGCCGACTTGACCTGCCGGACTAAGTTTTCATCTGAATCCTCAGCATACAAGCTCCACTTCGGCCCGTGCCCCTGGATCAATAGCAAACAGCAATGATTTATTCCAATTCACCTTAAGCCCTGTAACCCATGAATATGTATTTATCAGGTCCAAGGCTCCCTGTAATGAAGAACCAGCATCATTCAGGAATAGCAGCATATTGTCTGCATATAGGGCTACCCTCTCCTCCAACCCTCCAATTCAAAGTGCCCGAATATCTGGAGAAGTCCTAAGAGCCTCTGCCACTGACTCCATTGCTATTGCAAAGAGAGTTGGAGAGAGAGGCCAGCCCTGTCGCGTCCCCCTATATAGCTGGAAAAGGGCTGACAACCTTCCTCCCAGCTTGACCACTGACATGGGATTTTTATATATTGTCTGCAACCACGAGATAAACACCAATGGGAATCCCATCCTTCTAAATATTTCCTATAGAAAAGGCCTTTTCTACATCCAAAGAGGCAACTGTTGTAGAGCTTTCATTTATATGTTGGACATGTATATTAGTGTGTAATCCACGTAGATTAATATCTGTTCTTTGGGGCATAAATCCCGTCTGATCTCAGTCAATAATAGATGTTAACAGGGCTTGAATTCGTAAGGTGAGTATCTTTGTCAATATTTTTAAGTATTAATTTATATTTTAAATATTTCAGTATTAAAGCTATTGGCCTATAAGAAGCACATCATTTTGGATCCTTATCTTCCATATGACTAAGAACTATGTGTGCATATCTCATTGAATCTGGAAGAGACCCCTTTAGGAACCCCCTTGTATATACCACTGCCAATTTCAGAGCTAAAATGTTGTCATACAGTTCAATAGGGAGTCCATCCGGACCCGAAGTCTTTCCATTCGGAAAAGTATTTATAGCCTTCTGGATCTCTTCACTAGTAATAGGTCGAACCAATGCCTCTCTCTCCCTACCTGATAGCCATCCTAGCGCTATCCGATCCAAAAGGACGGACAGCTTCCCTGGATGGAAGTCAGGGGAGAGAGTAGAGGTATATAAAGAGCTATAGAGCTGCTTAAAAGTCTAAAAACATTCTTCTGGGTTAGAAACCGTTTTCCCCTCAGGAGTTCTGACTTCAGATACAAGTGTACCTAGATAATCTTGTTGTACTAACATTGCCAAGAACCTTTCATTTCTATCTCCCTGTTCAAAAATGTTCTGCCTATTTTTATAAAATTCTAATCTGGTTACTTCTGTTATATGAGGTTGCAGATCCCTTTGAGCAGCCACTAATAGATTAAGATTCTTCATATTAGGATCAGAGCCATATATCTCCTTTTGAAGTTCCAGCTGATTTTGTAGAGACTGGGTATTGGTCTTCTGTCTCTTCCGAACCGCCGCTATAGCTGATAAATATTGCTCCCCACACAAATGCCTTAAAAGCATCCCATACAACATCTGCAGAGGATGATCCAGCATTATTTTTCTAATATTCAGTTATTATTATTAATGGCATTTTTTCTTCTATGTCTCTATAATGGTGCATTTTCTGAAGGAGGGGTACGAAATAACAGATAGAGAGGGCAATGGTCTGAAAGCGCGCTCGGTAGTTATGTGACTTCTATAAAATCTGTCAACAAAGCTGCATTTGCAAAAGCTAGATCTATTCGAGACAGAGTTTTATAGGATGTGGAAAAGCATGAATATGCTCTTTTTGTTGGATTTTTCCATCTCCAAACATCTGTAACTCCTGCTGCTTGCACCCAATTATATCTCCGCCGAATGTTGCTTAGGGGGCCTTGGTCTATCTAAATTTGGGAATATAATAGAATTAAAATCTCCCATAAAAAGTAACTTTGCGGGACAGTGCTGGATAATCCTCTCCAATATTGCATTTAGTATCTCGGGAGAAAAAGGATGGGGGATATAAATTGCTGCTACAACATACTTTTGTTGCCAGTGTAAACACCATGATAACATATTTACCCTGTGGATCGGTATATATGTTCTCAATTACACCGGGAAAAGATGTTTTAATTAAAACTGACACGCCCCTAGCATATGAGGAGTAAGTGGCGTGGTAAGTTTTTTGGATTTAGGTTTTTTTTTTATGTCATTAATTTCCCTCCCATCAAATGTGTTTCCTGCAATAGTATCATATGTGGGCTATAATTTTTTTAAGTACTGAAACTTCGGGGGGCGTGTCCGGATGTGAGCAGCGGCGGACGTGTTGGAGAGGAGCTCCGGGTATCCTGAACACCATCCTCTGCCATCCGTGCCATCAATTAGAAAAAAAAGCCAGAATACCTGCCTGTAGGCTTCTCCTACATCATCTGCTGCTCCCTGTGCCTATATTGCAACTCTCGGGCCCGTGATCTTCTGGGGATCCCTTGATGAACCACGGCTGCGGCCGCCGCCATTCTCAGGGTCACAGCAAGCTGGAGGAAGCTGTTCCTGGCCTGGTGAAGAGGTAAGGGAACTCCTTACCATCCGACCTACCCCCCCAGGTGTTTGTCAGAGCTGGATGGTCCGTGGGGCCGTTTAAATCGTCCGCCGCGGCCGCGGCCTAGTGCGGCCTAGTGCGGCCTAGTGAAGCCTCCAGGCCACCGGACTTTCCTACACCGCCGGCCGGCGGAGGAGCGCCACGGCCGGCCTGCTTTGTAATTGGGAGCGGGGACACTGCTGCGCTCGCACATCCCATCATCCCTTCACCATCCTGCAGAAAAACGGCTCAGTTAGCTGGTGGGGGCTGTCATACGTGGGCTGGGTGAGGAGTCCTGGGGCCCAGCATCCTGATTCACCCCTCTGCCTTCATCTTGGCTACCTGGGCCTCTCCTGCATAGTGCTCACGATCGGCTCTTCCCACTGGATTGTCACTACTAGCAAGTTACACGGGGGGCTGCTGGCGACTACTGCCCACCTCTCTGTGCTGCGGACTTCTGGGACTAAATACCTGCGGCATACCTGTAGTACCCTTCTAACCGCTGCACTGGGCCCTGAAGTCTATCCTCTGTTGGGACTGGGATCCTAAAATCTGTACCGCACTGCTGCCTTGAAAATACCCCAGTGGTGAACACTATTACAGTGACTGACTGGCTGCTGTGTGGCTGTGGGGGTGCCCTCTCCCTCCCCTCATTCTGATTGTACACTGAAGGCTGATTATTACCCAGCTCCATTTTATCAATCTCTTGCCTTCAGCTTCATGGGCCCTAAGCAACGGCCCAAAAATTCATCCACACCAGGCCGCTCAGCCCCTGTACCGGCTACACAGCCTGACTCTTCTCTCATAGGGAGGCTGCCGGAACTGCTGACCGAATTAGCCATGGAGCACGAGGCTTCACCGAGTGCGGCTCTCCCTGCCCCACCCTCCCAGGACAGCACCGCATTGATCCTGGCCGCCATTGAACAAAGCAAAACCTCCATGCTGGTGAGAATAGACCGATTAGCTGAAGAATGTAATCTCATTAGAAACGACCTGGATAAGATTAGGGGCAGGCTGACTGAATCGGAAACCAGAATTTCTGCCACTGAAGATCTTACAGCTACCCACTCCAATACCATAGCGGAATTGCAACGCACAGTACAATCGCTTGTCGCCAAAGCCGATGACGCAGAAAAAGGGCGAGACGCAACAATGTTCGAGTCCTGGGTCTCCCTGAGGGGGAGGAAGGTGACAGACCGGCGGAGTTCGCGGAAGAGTTCTTCAAAAGTCTGCTAGGCCTCGCAGATATCTCCCCGACCTATGTCGTCGAGCGTGCCCATCGTGTACCCACGGGATGCACTATCCCTGGTGCGAGTCCCCGACCCTTCTTGGTTCGCTTCCTCAACTTCAGGGACCGAGACAGGATCCTTTCCGCAGCTCGCAAACATCCTTCGCTCCAGTATGGCAATTCTGCAGTCCTATTATTTCCGGATTTTTCAGCTGACCTGCAGCGCAAGAGGAAGTCCTTTAATGACGTCCGTAGACGCCTACGCGAAAAGGACATTAAATACAGTATGTTGTACCCCAGTCGTCTCCGGGTCCCCCATAATGGTTCGGTCAGGTTCTTCGACTCTCCGGCTGATGCAGATGACTGGCTGAACAACCTGGGGTGAGCACCAGATATTATCCCTTACTACAAGTGGCTCCCCGATAGAATTATTATGAAACTATCTCCCTTCCGGATCCGGGCTCGTGGGGATTTTGTCCAGTTATCAGTCTGTTGTATAGCCCCCTTGGGTCTTATCACCTAAAGTTGTTGCTAATTGACTCCTGAACTCCCATGCAGGACTTACCCGTTATGCTGCGTGGGAGACCAACCTAACCCCGGGAGCTGGCATGTTTAATCTACACCTGATTATGATTTTTCTCTTGCAAGAGCCATTGATCACCGGAGATTCCTCTAGTTCAGGACTAGACATGCAGTACTTTTACATTCTTCTACCCCCGGAGCTACCTTGTTGGACACACCTCACTACAGTATCTACCCCCCCCCCCCAGTTTTTCTTTACGCCAATTGAAGAGGCATCAGTGGCACTGAATCGCCGCACTTTGGAACTTTTCACAGAAGTCTGAAGTTCTAGGAGTTTTGAGTTCAGGTTTTAGGGTATTAAACTGGCCATAGTTCTATTTTTCTTTTTTTTTTCTCTGTTAGGGGTACTTCATGGTCAGTAGGGAGTTTACAGGTTACTGTTTCTGTTTATTTTTTTTTTTGTACGCTCTATATCCACTGACTGATGTATATACATATACATGTGTTCTGTCAATGCTCACCATGCCCAGTGTAAAATTTGTTCCCCTCTTTGCATTCTCCCTTGGGCCCAAGGGGGCTGATTCCTCACACGTAGGTATCATTATGCTGCATTATAAATTGTTATTGCCTTTATGGAGTTAAAACTGATAACATGGAATGTACGAGGTCTTAATAATAAGGTTAAAAGGGCATTAATGTTCAAATACCTGAATAATCACAAACCCCATATCTTGTTCCTGCAGGAGACCCATCTCCTGGGGAATAAGATCCTAGCACTACGTAGACCCTGGGTACGGCAAGCATTTCATGCAACGTACTCCAGTTACGCCAGAGGAGTGGCCATCTTATTAAACAAATCCCTTGCATATAAGGTCCTACATCTTCAAACTGATCAGGAAGGCCGATTCATAATCCTCTTACTGGAGATCAGAGCAGTGGTCTATGCTTTAGTAAATGTATACATTCCCCCTCCTTTCAACCAACAGGTCCTCTACAAAATATATGAACATTTAGCTACATTACAGTTCTCCAGACTTTACATAGCTGGAGACTTTAATTCTATTCTGGACCCATCTCTGGACTCGTCCAATCCAAATAGGGTGTTTTCACCGGACCTACTTCAATGGGCACAAGCACTTAATTACACTGAGATCTGGAGATGGAAGCACCAAACCACTAGGGTTTGCTCCTTTCACTCCACCACTCATAAATCAGGCTCCAGGATCGACCTGGTCTTTGGCAACACCTGTGCCCTGGCGGCGGTGAGGGGGGTCTCGTACTTACCTGCGGGCCTCTCTGATCATGCGCCCTTAGAGGTCACCTTGGGGTTGTCTGACACCAGGAGTCGAGACTGTTGGCGTTTAGCACCAAAATGGTTACAGGACACGAGGGTGGAGGAGGAAGTCTCTCCTAAACTACAACAATATTGGGACATCAATGAGAACTCAACCTCAGCACAGGTAGTCTGGGACGCCTTTAAGGCCAACACCAGGGTTGAATATATTTCAGCTATCAAGACGGTTCGTTCTGAGATGTCCTGTCAGGTCCAGGCCCTTGAGGAGGGAGAGGCTAAGGCAGCGGAGGCTTTTTCTGGTTCCCCGACTCGGGATCACTTCAGCCAGCTAGCTGAGGCAAGAAGAGCATTGTCTCTACATCTTGCATCGGCCACGCATCTGGATTTAAAATCTCTGGCGGGGAAGATCTTTGAGTCCGGAGACAAGAACAGCAAACTTCTAGCAAATTTAGTTGCGGACTCTAAAATGCAGACAGTGGTGTCAGAAATACGTGGTTCGGATGGTCAGGTGCTTTCTACTCCTGAGCAAATTTTGGATGAATTCAGATCCTTTTATGAAAAATTATATGAAGCAGTCCCTGGCTGGCCTGAGGACCGGCGTAGGGAGTTTTTACATTCCCTGCACCTACCCACTCTTTCACAGGAGGATCTTGAATTTTTAGATAAGGATTTTACCACTGAGGAGATAGAGGCAGCGATTTGTTCGTTCCCCAGTGGAAAAACACCGGGACCAGATGGCCTGCCGGGTGAATGGTACAGAATGTATGCCTCTTTAGTTGCACCAAAACTGTTGAAGGTCTTCTCTGAAAGTAAAAGGCAGATGTCCTTGCCCCCTTCTATGTACCAGGCACACATAGTCCTCATTCCTAAGCCCGGCAAAGACATATCCCTCTGTCCTTCCTATAGGCCGATCTCCTTGCTAAACTATGACCTCAAGATCTTGACAAAAATACTAGCGACCAGACTGCGGACGATTCTACCATCCCTAATTAATATAGACCAGACTGGTTTCATGCCAGGGAAATCAACAGATATAAATCTACGTAGAGTGTTTACACATCTTCAGCTGCCTCCCACTGAGTCCTCCACGAGGGTATTGGTTGCGCTAGATATTGAAAAGGCATTTGATTCGGTGGCATGGCCTTATATGTCTTCGGTTCTTGAGGTTATGGGTTTTGGAGAAGAATTCCGTAGGTGGATTGATATTTTGTATAAGGACCCAACAGCGCAGATAAAACTTAATGGTGCTCTGTCGGCACCTTTTTTGGTGGAAAGAGGTACGAGACAAGGTTGTCCGCTGTCACCGGCTTTGTTTGCCTTGGTGATGGAACCACTTGCTTCGGCCTTAAGACAGGCAGAGGGGGTTAGGGGCATACAGGTGGGATCCATACATGAGAAAGTGGCTTTATACGCAGATGATCTCATTCTTTTTTTGAATGACCCTGCTCAATCCCTCCATGAGACGCTGACCATTCTTTCAAATTTCAATAGTTGCTCGGGACTCAAAGTGAACTGGGAAAAATCCCAAATCTTACTGATAGATATAGCCGCAAAGGACATAGCAGATCCCAACCTTCCCTTATTATGGACAGACAAAATTAAATATCTAGGCATCCACATTTCCACATCTACCTCTGATTATTATACCCTTAACTTTGAACCACTGATACAAATGATGAGGACAAGACTGAAGGCTTGGGCACATCTCCCCCTCTCTCTAGTTGGGAGGATTAATTTATTCAAGATGAAACTACTGCCCGCTTTTCTCTATGTTCTTAGACACGCCCCTATCTGGATTCCAAAAAAAGTTTTTTGCCTGATAAATACCATTCTATTATCTTTTCTCTGGGGAACCGGTCAGCCGAGATTTAGGCTGGCGGTGCTACAGAGACCTTGGGGGGAGGGAGGCCTGGCTTGCCCTGACCTCCATTCTTATTTTGTGGCGGCTCTATTATCACATGCCCACAACTGGCTAGTCTCTGATGAGTCCAATGCAGCAGTGGTTCTAGAAGCAGCACATCTGGGGTCATACGAGGCGCTACGGAACTTACTTTACCGGGGTCCTAGGGCTCCCTTCCCTCTTACAACGGCAATGAAGGCGGTTATACGAGCGTGGTCGGTGGCCAATTCCATGCGCCCCATACCTTCTGGACACATATCCCCGCACAGCCCTCTTTGGTTTAACCCGCAATTGTCAGAATTTGGGTCCATTCCTGACCCTAGTATATGGGCATGCAAGGGCATCAAATATATAAATCAGATCTGTTTGGATGGCCGAATGCAGACTTTTGACGGGTTGAAACAACAATATGATTTACCCAACTCTCACCTGTTTAGATTCCTGCAGCTTAGACACGCCTTCAACACCCAGTTTGAGCATGCCCAAGTGGCTTTTTACACCTCAAATCTGGAAACTCTGCTCAGGGACGAAACTCTAACTAAGCCCTTATCCACCATATATAAAGCGTTACTCCCTAACGTACACACGGGATTAGAAAACCTTAAGGCAAAGTGGGTGATTGATTTCCCTACACTAGACACAGAAGATTGGGAGGAACTGTGGGAGTGCCCCTTCTCACAGCTAGTATCAGCTAGAGACAAGTTAGTGCAGTTTAAAATAGTACATAGGATATATTACACACCCGTGCGTCTACACAAAATATATCCATCTATTCCTCCCTCCTGCTGGAGATGCAACTCATCCTCAGCGGATTTCATACATATATTTTGGAGCTGTCCTCAGATCGAAATTTTTTGGGTTGAGGTAACCAATTTTATTTTGACTGTCACCACTGTTCCTGTACCACTGTCTGTAGAGGTATGTCTGCTGGGACTTGTGGAACCCCTGGCCCCAAGCCGGACTATTAGAACCCTGCTAGGATTACTACTTTATTATGCCCGTAAGTCGATAGTACTCAGATGGAAGGCCTCATCCGCACCCTCATTACAATTTTGGAAGAGGTTAGTGAATGCGGCTCTACCATTATACAAGGCTACCTACCTGTCACGTGGATGTGCCAAAAAATTCCACAAAATATGGGATATTTGGACGGATTCCCTGTCCACTAATGCAGACTCGATGGACGATTAGTAACGTTCTACCAAGTACCGTGAATGACCCAAGAGGCATCTCCAATCTCATAACACCCCTGAGATGCTCGGTCAATAGTCAGGGGGAGGGGGGGGATGCAATTATGTATCTATAATGTACACTTAATTTCACAAGAACCTAAAGTGAGCTTTGTAAGATATATGTGGAATTGAAGAATTGCTTTGAATTTTCTACACAGGTGGTCGAGCATACAATGGTTTAGGTAGTTTATGTCTGTTTTTTTTTTTTTTTTTCTTTTTTTTTTTTCTTCTTTTTTCTTTTTTTCTCATCTTACATCTAGTTTTGTAGTTGTAGTGAACGAGCCTGGGTATGCCCAATAGGCTCTGTATTGTTTTGTTCTCACTTAAAATTATAATAAAGATAACTTTTAAAAAAAAAAAAAAAAGTACTGAAACTTCAATGCCCGTTTAAACTTAGAATTCAACCCAGGAACATTCCATGATAAGACAGAAAAGGAATCATTCTTGCTTGACATCATGCCAAATCAATAAATGTCTAGACCAACTCCAAGACAGGCTGAACCCCATAGAAACTCCAGAGCATATCAATAGGTATACCAAACCACATCCTTTCCATTCCTTACATCCCCAAATCACAACAAAACCCTTACACCCCCCCCCCCCCAAAAAAAAAAAAAAAAACATTTACTCTGTCCATTTTTACTCCCTTCCCTGAAAAACAAACATACCAAGACATGGCAGGGAATTAGAGGGGACCTATACCCTAATAATTAACCAACTGACTATAGATTCTTCTATACCCAGTGCTTTAAAAAAAGAAAAGGAAGAGAAAATATCCCCACCCCTCCATCAGCTTGGCTAAGCACACTCACTTTCCAATGGAGAAACTTTCTCTGATCTCTCTCTTCACTCTTACAAAACTCTATACCACACAAAACCAACACTAAAACAAATTTCTCACCCTACCCAATCCTGTGAGTCAAGCTTTCAAAACAAGAAAAAAAAAAAAAAAAGAAACTACGAAAGAAAAAAACAAATAACAGATGGAAGTAGGAGTAGTCTAAACATGGGACCTCATATTTATAAAATTACTGAAAAAAAAGAAAAAGGGCGAGGAGTCTATATATAAAACCTCCTAAACCTAAATAACATATTATATGTAGTGCATATATAGTGAAAATCCCCAGTTGCCTTCCTTTTGTGCTTAAATCTACTCATTAATATTCCTTTATCTTCTTGTTTTAAAGAGCTCAGTATTACTTAACATTACAAAGTATCACTTCATAATAAAAAAAAAAAGAAAAAGGGGCGGAGCTTGCCGAGGACCGCTATGGCCGTGTGACAGCGGCACACAACAGCCCACAAACCTGCAATCTTGGCACCCCAACTTGACAAGGGTACCCCGCAGACATTGCCTGTCATGACAAACAAGAGGAAGAAGAACTGGAGGCCGCAGAAACTCACAGCCTTCTTCAGTCATGGGCAGAGGCAAGATGGTGTTGGTTCTTCTATACCATCCGCGGCCAGCACTCCTCAACAGGCACATAAGAATGGCAATCCTTCAAAAAGGAACACACCACCGCAAAGCCAACATTCTCCTCTATCCACATCTGCCTCAGGGAGCCGGGAGAAGGCACGCTTCAGGCTGGATGGCAAGGATCCTATACATGAGGTGAACGTGGGCCCAGATTCAGGGGATGACACCAGAGAGCTCCCAGATTCTATGGATCTCTTCCCCAATCAGCTGGTATTAGACACCACTCGCAAGGAAATGTTAGTATCCCTCAGAAGCTCTTTACTTACTGATATGATGTCTTGTGTACACAAGTTTGGGATGGAAATTCAGTCAGTGTCAGCAAGGGTGGATCATGTTGAAACAAAGATGGGGGAGTTTGCAACTACAATTAATAGCCTCATTGATGCCCATGACACTAAGGAAGATGAGATGGAGACAGAAGGAACAACCTAAAAATCAGAGGGGTCCCTGAATCAATCCAGCAATCAGAGCTGCACATATATGTGGCTCAACTGTTCCATTTTGCCTTATCTCACAGAACTGGATGATACAGTGGACAGAATCCATAGATTGCCATAACCTGCTTATATCCCTGACAAAGTACCAAGGGACATTATCCTGTACCTACATTTCTTTCATGTGAAGGAACATCTAATGTCTGTTGCACGCAACAAGGAGCTTTTCCCTGCACAGTACAAAGATCTGCAGTACTATACTGATCTGTTCCAATTTACACTGCAAAAGTGGAGAAACCTTAATACCATATCTAAGGCCTTAAGAAACCAC
This sequence comes from Aquarana catesbeiana, assembly GCF_042186555.1. Taxonomy (NCBI): domain Eukaryota; kingdom Metazoa; phylum Chordata; class Amphibia; order Anura; family Ranidae; genus Aquarana; species Aquarana catesbeiana. Next base: position 408,649,113 of record NC_133328.1, on the reverse strand, counting down.
AAGATCACCTATAAATGGGGATTCCCAACAAAAATGATCATTACCAAAGATGGCAGGGATCATACGGTGGATTCTCTCACAAAGGGCCTAGCTCTGCTGAAATCGTGGCAAATTATTCCAGATGACACTCTACAAGCATCCAACAATTACAGTCCTGAACGCCACATGGAGGACTGGCACCTGGTCAATTCCAAAAATGGTTGCACACATCATAAAATGAATTAAAGAGCACAGCACATTCCAAGTTTTTGCCCTGTACTGGAGACACCTTACTAAGCTAAACTTTTTTCCCCCTCAAGTTTGAGTGGCTATATGCTACACCCAGGTCATCATGATCTACAACTGTTTTCTATGGACTGTTTTTCTTTTTTTTCTGCTTTTGTTTCTCTTGTCTTTTGTTCATCAAATTCTTTACTGTTTATGTTCACAGTTAGATATGCAGCTACTATCTTGTCTAAATGGACTCAAGTTGAAATGTATTCACAGATCAAGAATCACCTAGGAGATGGCATCATCTCAGATAAGGCCTGGAAAAACTTGCCACCTGAGTGAGTGTTATAACACATGCTGCACCCACCATTCCCACTATACATATTACAGTGACAGTTACCTTTCTAACCATTAATGCCAAGGTATCTTGCATAAAGAGATAGGTTGACCGATTCACCAAATGTCAGTTCTAATTTCTTTTGGAGGTCCAACCCAAGGCTTTTCCAGGCTGATCCCTCCAAATCTATGCTTACGAAGGACCTAAATGATTGTTTTACATGTAATGCAAAATCAGTTTCAGACCCTTATGTTACTTGGAACGCCCATAAGGCGTATATGAGAGTGCTTCTCATCAAATTGGGAACAAGGGTTAAGAGACAGAGGTGGCAGCGAATTCAGGATATTACTTCTAAAATTCATGTCCTAGAAGACCATAACAAAACAAACACATCCCCACAAGCCTCATACCAACTAACACAAATTAGGTATGATCTACGCTTAATTTTACTTGATTTTGAGAAAGATTCCAAGTGACTCAAAATGTCTTACTTTGTAAACAGCAACAAGGCTGGGAAACTATTAGCCAATCGCCTTAGAGGGCATATATACAAAACCAAGATTCCCTATGTAATACATGCCAATACTCAAGAAAAAATACACCACCCACAAGCTATTGCAGATGCATTCAGCTATTATAGTTCTCTATATACTTTACGAGAGGATCCAAATACAATAAAACCTTTACCCTCCCCGATTTAAGATTTTCTAGACAGGATCAAACTTCCTCACTTGACAGTAGATCAATTGGAGAGACGCAACTCTCCCTTTTCAGAAGTAGAGATCGCCAGTACCATTGATTCTCTACCTAACAATAAATCTCCTGGGCCCGATGGTTTTACAGGGGAATACTTTAAAACATTTAAATCTATACTCACTCCATATCTAGCAGAGATCTACAACAATGTTGCCTCCTCCTCTTTTCTCTCCAAAATACTTAAAGCAATGGTTGTAGCATTACCGAAGCCCGGGAAGTATCCAAATATGCCGCAGAATGTCAGACCTATTTTATTACTGAACAATGATTTGAAATTATATGCAGTCTCTCAACACCAAGTTGGGGAAATTGCCACAATACAAATTGTCCTGGTCAGGTAGATTAGCTGCCTTCAAGATGCAAATCCTCCAACAACTGCTATACCTCTTTAGAACGCAACCTATTCCTGTTCCCAACTCCTTCTTCTGTTCCATACAATCTACTCTCAACAACTACATATGGGTGGGGAAAAAGGTATGTTGTGCATTCGGTAGACTTATAAAACACAGAAAGGCGGGAGGAGTGCGCAAAACACATATAAGAGACTACTACATAGCCACCATCCTAACTCAACTCAAGGGATGGTTCACCCCCCCTTCTATAACTACTCTATGAGCAACACTCGAACAACACCAGATTATAGGAGGAAATCTCTATAATTATCTCATCTCCAGTCCTTTCCTTCCCCGACCATGCCCCACCATTAGCCCTACCATACAGGCGTCTATAGATGCATGGCTCACCACATGAGCACATACGTTCTCTCAACACTAACAAACTACACCGAGATTCCCAATTTTAGCTCTATCACTTCTCATACCAGGTATCCCCCTCGCTAATTGGCAATCTAGTAGAGCTTTAGTGTTGGAAGACCTATATGTAGGCCCTGCACTTAAAACATTCAGAACTCTTCACCTGGAATTTTCCATTCCCCAATCTGAACACAGAATACAGATATCTCCAAATCTCACACCCACTGAAACAGTCCTGTAGTTTAACTACCTCACTGCCATGGCAAATTTTCCAGTACTACCTAGCTAAATCCATGAATAATAAGAGTATTTCATTATTCTAGACACATCTTCAAAACAAACTAGAATTCAAAAGATCATTATCTATTTAAGCATGGGAAAGGATTTTAATAAGGTGTATTCAGATGACCAATAGCAAAGAGCATTAAATATAACATACTCCTCTACCAGGAGGGCCAATCTCTGGGAACAATTCCAGAAGATCTTGTTACGTTGGTATCTCACACCACATCATATATCCAAATTTGCCCCAGATGTTTCTCCCTTGTGCTGGAGAAATTGTGGGGAGCCAGGTACCTTAATACACTTTCTATGGTTATTTCCTAAGATAACCCAATACTGGAATTTAACCTCATAATGCAGGTCCTTAGACTCAGACTCAGAATGGAGCCAACACCGGACATGGCACCATTATCCCTGGAGGTGGACTTTATCCCTTCTCCTTTGAGGACTAATATCCATGTGTCATGTACTCTCTTCTTTATATTTGCTAAAACCTAATAAAAACTTATTGAAACAAAAAAAAAAAAACACACACAATAAAAATGTGTTTTCCAAATTTCCTTATGCCATGAAACCTCCAAAACAGGTGTATCATACTAATCAAACTTTACCATATTCTGCATAACAAAAACAACACAAAAACTTTAATTTGTGATCCTATTCATATATGTTCTTAGATATTAATATTTAAAACCTAAATATTACTTCACATTTGTTCCTACTCCGCAGTGTCACTTTGTGAGAGGAAACAAAAAAAAAACGTAATTGTTCCTCATAAACCCCCCCCCCTTCACTGAATAAACTCATGCATATGTCCATATATTTTCTATTGAGTATCCAGCCAATCTGATACGGCTTTTGATGTTGATGTTTCAAGAAAAAGGGTATGGTCTCCATCCGTGACGTTCATTTTGCCAGGGTAAAGGAGACTGAATTTAATTACCTCATCATGCAGTCTTTTCCATACTTCCGTATAAGGTCTGCGTTGTTGCTGTATCTCAGGAAGATAGTCAGGAAAAAAAAGCAATTTAGCATTTTCACAATGCAAATTTGTCTTCAATTAGGCTGTTGTTAAATATGATCTCGGTCCCTATAGTTCAACAAACGGAGAAGGAAGGGATGCAGGAAGGCCCCAGGTTTAGGGGATCGAACGTAAATTCTGTGTGCTCACTCTACCACAAAAATGGCTGGCATATCTATAAGCCCCAGGACATTTATTAGCAGCTTTTCTGCAAACTCCACTGGTTTAACCCCTTCTGCTCTTTTTGGCAAGCCTATAATACGGATGTTATTTCTCCTCATTCTACTTTCTGTATCCACGGCTCTTTCCTGCAAAGCCCAGATTTGTTCTTTAAAATTTTGCAGTTCTTTATTATCTGCTCTCACTGTATCTTCCACCGTTGAGATTCAAGCCTCAGCCTCTGATATTCTTGATTTAACCTTACCAAATTCATGCCTTGTGATATTAATATCATTTACCAATGAATCAATTTTTGCTGTAAGAGTCTTACTGCATGCCTTAATAGCTGTCATGATATCCAAGCTGGAGGGAACAGACTCCATCCCCTTCTCTAAAGCAGTCTGTGTGCTTGTAGGTATTGTTGACTGGGGGGTTTTAAAACTGGTTTGTTTTTTTTACCGCTGATGAGACGGAAGAATAACACAGAATATCTGTGGCTTACCTGGGGCCATCCAGGCCCACTGTTATGGAAGCACTACATTTTATCAGTCCATCACCAGCTGTTTCTGAGCCACACTCCTGTGTTTCTGTCCTTATCTCCACCTCCTCTCTCAGCTTTCTGAAGCTCTCAGGCTGTTCCAAGGACTTGCGGCTCTGATCTATCCGTCCATTCAAAAGTACACACTGTGGGGGAAGTTTGCTGGAACTCTCAGATTCAACCACTTGGCTACTCTGTCTCCTAATCACTGCCTGGAGGGGGCCAGTTGGCTCCTCAATCTCTTGCTGGAAGCCTCTCAAAATCCAAGCACTAACAACTTCCTCACACTCTCACATCCTGTCACGCCCCGGGTCTCAATCTTAGTACGGGGCCCGGGGGTCACGCTGAGACCCTGGTGTGGTGCGCTCCCATAACAAAGGGAGATACCTAAATACCTAAATATGCGGCCTTACAGAAAAAAACCCAGTTCAGTGAGGCCTCATATTTGAGTATATTTGGCATAAAGGGGTTAATATATGATGCTGTGGTGTGTCTTCCTCTGCATGTGTCACTTCCTGCATCTGAGGTGATATATGCAGGAGGAGGCTAAGCCTTGTGATCTGTCTATGTATAGGAAGTGAATTGAGAGGACGATCTGTGTAAAGATGTAGTTGAAGGTATGGTAGTAGACCCACGTCGGGATATTGAGATGGGTTCCGAAGACTAATCTGTGTTACCTCGTGGGGATGCAAATAATCTGTATAAAATGTAAACTGAGGAAGTATGGAATTGCAAAATAAAACAAAAAATATTGTACAGTGCTGAAAAATTATACATATACCCAATCTACTAAAATAGTGCCCAAATTACCCAAAATAGCAACATAAATTAAAAGACATAAAAAATACACAGTCCAATTAGTGACCAAATGAGACAATGTCCAATAATATGTAGTCCAAATTTTCCACTGGTTCAATGTAAAACAATATTTAAAACGTAAAAACCTATTATGGATAAATAGTGTAAAGGTCAAAATTTTCCTCCACCATAAAACTCTTCAGAAATTATTAACACCAACGTGCTCCCTCCACCAGAGTTAGGGCATTTACTCATCAAACAAATATGCCTATTCTGCAAGAGAAAGTTAAATAAAGCTTCTGTTAAATAATCAGGCTGGTATCCAGCGCTCTCTCCAGCTTCTTTCCACTGTTACTCCACCAATCTCTAAAGAGGACATACATGCCAAAAAAAAGCACTAAACGTGTAGTATTATCTATATTATATAATTATATATTAAGAAATAAATAAAAAAGTGCCTCAATGTTGGCAATATCAGTGGGAGGAAAGGTGTGCCTTAGTGTCAGTAATGACATTCTACAGGGTCAGTGGTGTCAGTGGGAGTTAAAAATGTGGTGGTGTCAACAGGTGGAAAGATATGCCTCAGTGTTTGCAGTGTCAGTAGGAAGAAATAAATGCCCCCGTGGCATCAGTGTCAGTGAGAGGAAAGAATTGCAGACAGGGTGTCCTGGGAGCCGCACATCTAGACAAACCAACTGTGTGGTGGTGAATGGCAGACTCAGCCTGGACCCCCACCAGGCCACGCCCCCAACACATTTTGCTCTACCCCGGAGCTTACTCATAACAGCAACATGCATGTTATAGTGCAGCAACATGCATGTTATAGTGTGCATTGACAAAATGTGTATGAGTGCTGTGGTGACATTTATTTTGAATGATACCCTAATGAACCTCTACAATGGCATCTGTGTTGCAGTGCTATCTAGAAAATGCAACAGGCATGATTCTGAGTCCATGAAAGAATGGGCTGCCTTAACACAATGCACATCACAACAGCATTGTGTTACGACATGCACAAATGTGTGTGTGTTAAATGGACCTGACTGGTGTGCATGGGCATTTACAAGTCTACTGTCTGTGACAGTGAAAGGAGAAGTAGCAGACTGGTAAATTTATCTCACTGCCACTCTGTTCTCTGAACTGCAGCATACCTGATTAGTTATATGTGCTGCTTCTCCCCTTTCCACTCTGAGCTCTGCTGTTTAAGAATTGCAGGGGGTTGATGCCAAGTCAAATTCAAGTGCTTACACTGCTGGCATTTAAAACACTTTTAAAGATTTTTTTCAAAAATATAAATCTGCTTGTGCCATTTATATCTGCCTGGAGTTCGGCTTTGAAGAGCAACTACAAACTTCCTCGATCACTGGGTGTCACTTCACACCCAGTATTTGTTTGTAGAGAATTTTTTTTATACAGTATGTATTTTTCTGACATATCTTCAGGCCAGTCTTGTTACTTGCTGTATCTTTTTCCCTTTTTGGCTTTTATTCAACCTTGAGCAGTCCTCAATGATGTAGAATTGCTGCATTATAACATCAGTGCCCTTTTCAGCCTCATTATACTGTGAGAGCCAGATTCAGCAGAGGCTGTTTGTTTATTTTAAAACTTGCTGGGTGCCCATTAAAAAATTCATACATAAAGTTGGGCTCTAATATATAATACAGTATAACCATTGGTTGTAAACCTCATACATGAAATATGAACAAAGCATATTCCTCTATAGTGTGTACTTGTCTTGATTAAAAGCACTAAGTGTAATTTCTGTCTGCTGCTCTGTTCCTCTGCTATCAGCATAAATCGCTTCTGACAATTTTTCCTGACATCAAGAGAAAATGGTAATGGAGTGGAACCTCTAGCAGATTGACAGCCTTAGCTCTGTCCCTGTTTGCTGTGTGAAGGGGTGTGTCTCTTCCCTCCAATCAGCTCTTAGACCTCTCCTCACTGAGCTCTGCAGAGTGTAACGTCAGCTCTCTGCCCCCTTTTTCTGAACACTCAGATAAGCTACATCAAGGAACACTTTTTTTATTTTTAATAAAAGAATTGTCAAAAACTTGTCTCTTGTGTTTATTACGTTTTGATATTTTTTGATGAATAGGTAGGGTTACTATGTACTCGGTACTCATTCGTAGAGCCCCCCCAAAGCACCCACCTCCCCATGTTGAGAGCATGCGGCCTGGTATTGTTCAGGAGGGGGGTGTGCTCACTCATTTTCGCCTTTCCTGACCTGCGTGCTACAGATGCGCCACTTTACAGGCACATTAAGGGGACCCCCCAGGCACTATATTAAAAGGAATTTTTCATTTTTTATGGTTGCACTTTAAGCATAATTAATATCACTGCTCCTGAAAAAAACTTTTGTTTTAGAAAAAAAAAATTATTGATACATGTCCCCCAGAGAAGTACCCAGACTCCCATACCCCTTTTATGGCCAATTACTTGCATATAAGTTTTAGAAATGGGCACTTTTGATTTTTCCTGTTCGGCTTCCATAGGCTTCAATGGGGTTTGCCGTTCGGGTTTAGAAAATTTCCCCTGTTCGAGAGTTCTGTTGAAAACTGAACAGAGGGGTGTTCCTTAGTTATCACCCACAAAAGCTAAAATGTATCTGCATGGGGCCTAGCAGAAGCATAGAGGAGAGCACAGAGACTGATGTACATCTTTATAGAGAAATAGATAAATATGTGCTGAAATTTTACTCTACTTCATATTTTTTAAATACAATATATGTTACATTTCCAGTTACTTAAAATAAGTTGTTACTTCAATGGAATTCTATAAAGTCCACCATGCATTTTAACTTTAATAGGATTTCATCTGAGCTCCAGTCATGCCAAGCTAGGAAAAATTGCATCAGTTATCTCTACCAGCAGGTAATGCCATGGCTTCTGAAGATTTCATAAGAGCTGAAAGAGATTTCATTTCACCTGATTCTACTACTTTCAACTTTCAAGTCAGTGACCTGCCTCTTGAATCCTAAACAGTAATTGACCTTAAAATTCAAAATTTTTATAGTGTACTTTATAGTTCTAATGCTAAGTAATGTTATAAATAAGTTAGTGTGTGGATATATATATATATATATATATATATATATATATATATATATATATATATATATATATATATATAGTATCCCACACAAGTGAGTACACCCCTCACATTTTTGTAAATATTTTATTATATCTTTTCATGTGACAACACTGATGAAATGGCACTTTGCTACAATGTAAAGTAGTGAGTGTACAGCTTGTATAACAGTGTCAATTTGCTGTCCCCTCAAAATAACTCAACACACAGCCAATAAAGTCTAAACTGCTGGCAACAAAAGTGAGTACACCCCTAAGTGAAAATGTCCAAATTGTCCCAAAGTGTAAATATTTTGTGTGGCCATCATTATTTTCCAGCACTGCCTTAACCCTCTTAGGCATGGAGTTCACCAGAGCTTCACAGGTTGCCACTGGAGTCCTCTTCCACTCCTCCATGACGACATTATGGAGCTGGTGGATTTTAGTGCCCTTGCGCTCCTCCACCTTCCATTTGAGGATGCCCCACAGATGCTCAATAGGGTTTAAGTCTGGAGATATGCTTGGCCAGTCCATCACCTTTACCCTCAGCTTCTTTAGCAAGACAATGGTCGTCTTTGAGGTGTGTTTGGGGATGTTATCATGTTGGAATGATTTGAATGATCATGCTCTGCTTCAGTATGTCCCAGTGCTGGCAGCACTCATGCAGCCCCAGACCATGACACTCCCACCACCATGCTTGACTGTAGGTAAGACACACTTGTCTTTGTACTCCTCACCTGGTTGTGGCTACACACGCTTGAAATCATCTGAACCAAATAAATTTATCTTGGTCTCATCAGACCACAGGACATGGTTCCAGTAATCCATGTCCTTAGTCTGCTTGTCTTCAGCAAACTCAGGCTTTCTTGTGCATCATCTTTAGAAAAGGCTTCCTTCTAGGATGACAGCAATGCAAACTAATTTGACTCAGTGTGCGGAGTATAGTCTGAGTACTGAGACTGACCCCACCTTCACCTTTGCAGCAATGCTGGCAGCACTCATACGTCTAATTCCCAAAGACAACCTCTGGATATAACGCTGAGCATGTGCACTCAACTTCTTTGGTTGACCATGACGAGGCCTGTTCTGAGTGGAACCTGTCCTGCTAAATCACTGGTCTTGGCCACCATGCTGCGGCTCAGTTTCAGGGTCTTGATATAGCCCAGGCCATCTTTATGTAGAGCAACAATTCTTTTTTTCAGATCCTCAAAGTTCTTTGCCATGAGGTGCCATGTTGAACCTACAGTTACCAGTATGAGAGAGTGAGAGCGATAACACCAAATTTAACACACCTGTTCCCCATTCACACCTGAGACCTTGTAACACTAATGAGTCACATGACACCGGGGAGGGAATATGTCTAATTGGGCCCAATTTGGACATTTTCACTTAGGGGTTTACTCACTTTTGTTGCCAGCAGTTTAGACATTAATGGCTGTGTGTTGAGTTATTTTGAGGGGACAGCAAATTTACACTGTTATAGAAGCTGTAAACTCACTACTTTACATTGTAGCAACATTTCCTTTCCTCAGTGTTGTCACATGAAAAGATATAATACAATATTTACAAAAAATGTGAGGGGTGTACTCATTTTTTTGAGATACTGGGGCTGATTTACTAAGAAGATCCCTGTGCTAGACCATTATTATGTCTCCAGAATTGGGAGTGTGGCATCTACTCAACTTCTCTCTGCTGGTGGACACAAGAAGCTACATCTATAGATATATATTTGGGCAGCACAGTGGTGTAGTGGTTAGCAATTTCATCTAGCAGCAAAAAGGGTCGCTGGTTCGAATCCTGCTCCTGACACCATCTGCCTGGAGTTTGCATGTTCTCCCTGTGCCTGTGTGGGTTTCCTCCAGGTACTCTGGTTTCTTCCAACACTCTAAAAACATGCTGGTAGGTAAATCAGATCCTGTCTAAATTGGCCCTAATATGTATGAGTGTGTTAGGAACACAAACAAACACCACCCCATGTTAAAAAATAAAAATAAACAATTCTTAATTTGAAAATAAGGATCATGACTTCTTCAGAGAACAGTGAGCAGGCCATGGTGGTGGGAAGAAATTAGCAGCAGTACAAGCAACATCCTGTAGGGGTGTGATGTCATTCCTGTGTGCTGGCCACCACTTCTGGGAACCAGATATGCGCCATGGGTACATACCTCCGCTTGCACAGCAGTTGCAAATCTCACATACACAGCAATCGTGCATCTAGCTGCAGGAACCCAATTTTTAGGGAAATTAATAGTAAAGCAAATGCAGATTTCCAGGACTGGACTAAATGTTTCCAGTAAAAGGCAACTGGTGTTTTCTATTAAACAAGGTCTAAATGGGCCATAGACATGCATCACAGTTGAACTTAGGAATGTGTCTTTGCAAAGTAAAACTGAATGAAATCCTTTCTTATTTTTGCTTGGGGATAGAGTGCAGAGGGATTAGAAGTCTTGTCAGTTTTTGGGGATGTCTGCACTCCTGATAGGGTGAAGACACCTCACAAATGTTGTCACTTTCTCCTTCAAATTTATTCACTTCCTGTTGCTTGTACTGTAGCATTTTGCTCTGTACACCCCAAATTATTAGGTATCTTGGACTTTGGAGTTTATTTACTAAAGGCAAATCCACTTTGCACTACAAGTGCACTTGGAAGTGCAGTTGTTGGAGATCCGAGGGGGACATGCAAGGAAGATAAAAAAGACAGCATCTTTGCTTCTACATGATTGGATGATAAAATTGCCAGTGCTTTCCCTCAGATTTACAGCGAGTACACTTGTATTGCAGAGTGGATTTGGCCTTTAACCACTTCCCTACCCGCCTATAGTAATATGATGTCCACAGATGGGATCTCCCATCCTGGGTGGACGTCATATGATGGCCTCGGGATCCCGGCCGCCTAGGGGGCGTGCGCCCCCGCCACGTTGCTCGGGACCCGATGCGTGTGCCCGGTGGCCGTGATGACCGCCGGGCACCCGCGATTGCCCGTTAACCAGGCCGGACCGTGGATCTCTGTGTGTAAACACAGAGATCCACGTCCTGTCAGCTCAGAGGAGAGCGATCTGTGTTCCCAGAACAGAGGAACACAGATCGGTCTCCTCCCCTTGTGCGTCCCCTCCCCCTACAGTTAGAAGCATTCCCTAGGAAACACATTTAACCCCTCCCCACCCCCTAGTTAACCCCTTCACTGCCTGTCACATTTACACAGTAATCAATGCAATTTTATAGCATTGATCGCTGTATAAATGTGAATGGTCCCACAAATGTGTCAAAAGTGTCGGATGTGTCCGCCATAATGTCGCAGTCACAAAAAAAAATTGCAATCGCCGCTATTACTAGTAAAAAAATAAATAAATAGTTTTTTTTTAAAAATGCCATAAATCTATCCCGTATATTATAGACGCTATAACTTTTGCGCAAACCAATCAATATACGCTTATTGCGATTTTTTTTTACCAAAAATATGTAGAAGAATACGTATCGGCCGAAACTGAGGAAAAAATTTGCTTTTTTAAAAAAAAATTGGGATATTATAGCAAAAAGTAAAAAATATTGCGTTTTTTTCAAAATTGTCGCTCTTCTTTTGTTTATAGCGCAAAAAATAAAAACCGCAGAGGTGATCAAATACCACCAAAAGAAAGCTCTATTTGTGGGGGAAAAAAGGACGTCAATTTTGTTTGGGTACAACGTCGCACAAAGTGCGACGTCGTTTAAAGTGCGACAGCACTGAAAACTAAAAATTGGTCTGGGAAGGAAGGGGGTGAAAATGCCCGGTATTGAACCGGTTAATAAACCCCAAAATACCTAATACTTTGGGGTGTACACAACAAAGTGCTAGAGTGAAATTTGCCTAATGGGGACACTAGTTAGATTGACCTGTGTGTGCCTAAGGAAAGACACTGGTAGGGTTTTACCCTCACTTCCTGTTTGGCTCTGACAGGAAGTGAAGCCAATTTTCAGACAAGGGACACAAAGCCCAACCTAAAAAAGACAAGCAGGGGTTCTAACACTGACTTGGTTTCCCTCAAATGCCCACAATTAGAATAGGATTGTCTTGCACTAGATTTTAGCTCAATACTCTAAATCAGTGATTCTCAACCCTATCCTCAAGTACCCCCCATCAGGCCATGTTTGCAGGTTTTGCTTCATCTTGCACAGGTTATTTAAATCACAGTCAATGGCTTGGTATTTTGGACAGCTATTTTAGCTAAGATAAATTCCCAAAATATGTCCTGTCAGTGGTACTTGAGGACTGAGGCTGAGAACCACTGTGCTAAAATGGAAAACTGAATACTTACCTCTCTGTAATTTTCCTTTCCTGGTGCCTATCTATGGCAGCATATGCACAATCAATGCATATGCTACCATGAAGGCACCAGGATAGCTTTTAGACAAATCACACCTTTTTTGTTTTGCCATGCCAATCAGCCTAGTTAAGCTGCAGCTGGGAAATCTGTTGCATGAAAATTAACAAAACACATACAAATTAGCTACAAATTTTATTGGTCAACAAAACAGGACTTGGAAAAGAGCAAGAAAAGCAAAAAAACACATGTATGTTAATTTGACACTCTAACAGAATATGGTTTTGAGGTCTGACCATTTTGCATAGGAAATTAAAAGGAGTGCGCCCACAAACAGACATCTATTAAGGATTTAAACGTTAATTAGTCACAACATCTTGAGGAAGATTTTGCAAAATAATGCAGCACAGACAATAAAATCAAAGTGAAACAAGCTACAAACGACACACATTGACAACATAAAAATATTTCAGGGGAAAATATCCCCCCCACCCAAAAAATACAATAAACCAAAAGGAAAAAAAACTTGCTCTAAAACACATCTATTTTGCAAAGACATAACAAACAAAATACAAAGAGAAAATACATGTGTTACAAACTCTATAAGGACACCCTTTAGAGAAAACTTACAAATCTACATTGCAGCTGGAAGATTTTAACCCAAAACAAAAAATAGCCTACCCCCCCATACATACAAGGCCATTTGGGTATGTTAAGGCTTAAAATTAGAACCCCCCATGTTAAAAATCCCACCCCAAACTAAAAAAAGATTGTACCCTTCCCACACACTAACAAACCCCTAGCCAAACACACAGCAAGCAAGTCCATGAAAGGGGGGTGGATACTTGGGGGCAGGAGGGGCTTGGGCACCCCAAAATCAACCACCTTCTTCCCATATTCAGGGGGACAAGGGCCTCTTCCACACAACCCTATGCTGGGGTTGTGGGGAACTGCAGACAGTGGGCTCTACGGAATGTGGAAAGCCCCTTTAAACTTGTGGGTACAAGGTGCTTTGTGGTTGGTACTGGGCTGAGTCCAACATGCCCCAAAGGCAGCCAGCTATGTTGAGTGCATGTGGCCTTGTATGGTCCAGGAGAGGGCTGGGCGATCAATTTTCTTGCCTCTTTCCTAGCTGGCCCTGAAGTATGCTCAGAAAAAGGGTGTGGTTTGGATTGCTGAAGGCAGCTCACAGCCTTTTGAGAATGGAGTGGAGTGTGGAGTTCCCCTTTAAAAGCAAAAGTTAGCCCATGGAAATCCAAGGGGTTAGAGGGGGGGAGAAAAGAGCATTGGAGAATGGAGTGTGGAGTTCCCCTTTAAAAGCAAAAGCTAACCCAAGGAAATCATATGCATTAGGGGGGGAGGCTTAAGTGCCCTTTTAGGAGGAGCTAGAGGAGCGAGAGTCTTTTTACATAATTTTAACAAGGTCCATGTCACATGTTGGCAATGTAACATGCTAACATGACCTGTGTGCAAATCTCCTTAAAAAAATACATAAAAGTGAACCAGTGTGAAAAAAAAATTTCAAGTTTAGAGGTGCACCCGTTCAACCCACGCAATTGCATTTCTTGACATTTACTAAGATTTTAGGTGCACAGTGAACAAACCCATTAGAACGAGCACAAGAGCCGCTTGCAAATGCGCAGTGCTTACATTTATCTCATGCAGTTCTAAACTTTTTTCTCTGAAAAAGTTACTTTCTCATTCTATTTTGGCCATATATATACCGTATTTATCGGCGTATAACACGCACTTTTTTCCCCATGAAAATCAGGGGAAAATCGCGGGTGCGTGTTATACGCCGATCCCCCGCCAATTGTAAGCTTTTTGGCCGCTCTCAGAGGCTTTTAGCTTTTCTCAGCGGCTTTGAAAACGGCGCCGCCATTCTCGGCCGCTTTCGGCCATTCTCGGTGGCTCTCGGCCATTCTCGACGGCTCTCGGCCGCTTTCGGCCATTCTCGGCGCCTCTAGCAGTCCCGCGGGAGCCGCCGAAAGCCGAGTGCATCCGAGAGCGTCCGAGAGCAGCCGAGAGCCGCCGAGAATGGCCGAAAGCGGCCGAGAACGGCGGCGCCATTTTTAAAGATGCACAGACTACAGATGGACACTAACAAGGCTGCAATGGGGACAAGGCTGCAATGGGGGACAAGGCTGCAATGGGGACAAGGCTGCAATGGGGGACAAGGCTGCAATGGGGGACAAGGCTGCAATGGGGGACAAGGCTGCAATGGGGGACAAAGCTGCAATGGGGACAATGCTGCAATGGGGGACAAGGCTGCAATGGGGGACAATGCTGCAATGGGGGACAAGGCTGCAATCAGGGACAACACTACAGATGGACACTGACAAGGCTGCAGATGGACACTGATGAGGCTGCATTGATGGGCATTTAAATGTAAGTTTTTTTCCTTAAAATTCCCTCCTAAACTTGGGGTGCGTGTTATACGCCGGCGCGTGTTATACGCCGATAAATACGGTATATAATATATTTTACAGATTTTATGCTATTTCGGCATACTGCCTTTTGTGTTTATATTTCCCATTTTCAAGTCACCAGACAGGTGAAGAAAACCATCTTTATTCATAAAAGTGACTTTATTATCCCCCACATTCCAGTTGTTTCATATTTTGCTATCGTGGCTGTGGCTATTGTTGGGCTTTAAATTGCTGTAAGTTATGGCAACAGTGGACAGGGGAGACAAGCAATGTTAAAAAGGTATATGAAAGAGTCTAATGCCCCGTACACACGATCGGACTTTCCCGACAACAACACTGTTGATTTTTGTTCGAAGGTTGTTTGCTCCAGCTTGTCTTGCATACACACGGTCACACAAATGTTTGCCAACAATTATGAATGTAGTGACGTACAAGATGTACGTGATGTTTCCATTACGAATACTAGTTTTACAAAACCGAGCGCTTCCGGCTCATACTTGATTCCGAGCATGCGTGGACGTTTGTGCGGCGGACTTGTGTACACACGATCGGAAAGCCCGACAACAAAAATTTGTTGGCGGAAAATTTGAGAACCTGCTAGCCAACATTTGTTGGCGGAAAGTCAGACAACAAATGTTCGATGGAGCATACACACAATCGGACTTTCCGCCAACAAGCTCACATCCAACATTTGTTTCGGAAAATCCGATCTATGTACGGGGCGTTAGGGTTCATTCATAACTGCACATTAACAGGCTTGTTACTGCAAATAGCTAAAATGCAATATGCATGCTTTGGTGTGTTGTGGTGTCATTTATTTTGGCTGGAATCACAATGCACCACCAAAACACACTTGCATAGCAATACATGATAACGCATTACAAAGTATGATGTGTGTTACGATGCAATGAAAACTATCCAACAGGTCCTTATTTTTCATGCATTAAGGTGCAAGACATTTATTGAGCGCAATGCACCGCAGTGTACTAAAACACTTATAGGGCGTACACACGGTTGGACTTTGTTCGGACATTCCGACAACAAAATCCTAGGATTTTTTCCGACGGATGTTGGCTCAAACTTTTTTTGTCTACACACGGTCGCACAAAGTTTCGGAATTTCCGATCGCCAACCACACGGTCACGTACACCACGTACGACAAGACTAGAAAAGGCCGGTTCAGAACAAAGCATGGAACCCTTTGGGCTCCTTTTGCTAATCTCGTGTTAGTAAAAGTTTGGTGAGAGACGATTCGCGCTTTTTCAGACTCGTGGCTTTCAGATCGTTTTCTGCCGTTCAGTTTGTGCTTGTGGGTTTGTATCTGCTCTTCAATGCGTGTAGTCAGTTCGTATCGGAGTTTTCTGTGCGATCTTGCCCGCTCGTTGCTGTTTTTCAGGTCGCTCTTCACAGGCCTTGCTGTTCTTCAGTGCGTTCTGTTACTTCGTTCTGAGCAGCCGACCGTTTTCTAGCCATGTTTCGTATGCGTACTCCTCGTAGAGTTCGTGCTGTGCGGGGGCTTGGTGTTGGGGTCTTGACCTTGACACAAGTCCAGTCCATGAACAGGGTGGGGAGGAGTTCATGGACCAAGAATTGGTTGCTTCAGCGTGACCAGTTCTGTCATATGCCTTTGCTCCGTGAGATCCGTGAGAATAATCCTGATGATTTCAGGAACTTTCTCAGGATGACGGACCCCGTGTTTCACCATTTGTTGGCTTCGCTGACCCCCTATATCAGCAGGCAGGATACCTGCATGAGGCAAGCCATCACTCCAGAGCAGAGGTTGGTCACTACCCTGCGGTATTTGGCGACAGGGAGAAGTCTGCAGGACTTGAAGTTCTCGACAGGCATCTCCCCCCAGGCTCTGGGGATCATTATCCCAGAGACCTGTTCTGCCATCATCCAGGTCCTGCAGAAGGAGTATATGAAGGTAAGATTTTTATCCTTTTATATCACATTTTATTGTATTGAATGTTTGATAATATCTTGTATTTCTTTCCTCATTCCCTAATTACCATGATTGTAATATGCTGTGAATGTCCCCTTTGTCGTCATGCATGCTGGATTTTTATGTAATTATTATTTTAGGTCGTTCATACATATTTGCCCTTCACTAACCTCCCCAGCATGGTGTGTCCTGGCCTATATTCACCTCATGTAGTCACTTAACAATGTATTTTATCAGCTCCATAGTAGTGCTTTACCCCAAACACCTTCTAAAATGTTTGGAAATGTTATTTTTGATGTAAATTCTGGCAGAGTGCCAGAGGTTTTTTTTTGTGGTGTCCTCAAATAATTTTTAGTAACCCTCCCTCCCCCCAACTGCTAAGTCAGCTGATCCCAATTCTCTATCCTCAATCATCTATCTGCTGACTTTGCAAAACCCATACACACTATACCCATCTCTTTTGTGGTCAGATTTATGGATGAATTCCCCAAAGCATGTAGTGCAAGGGCCTGCCTGTATACTTTCCAATGGTACTGTTTAAAGTTTTTGTATCCTATTATTATCTTGATAGGTAATAGCAGAATGTCCAAATGTCCTCAAATGTGTACAGTGTGTATTTATATCTTTGTATTATGACACTTCTTACCTGTCCAGTGGGCTGCCAATAGTGTAACTAAGGAGGGGCTGTTCAAAGTAATATCCATTATTTAGGCATTCATCTCTCAATGAAGTGAAAAGGGTTACCTGTCCAAGATTTACACACACCCCCTATAATGTTAGAAATGGCCCATGAGAGGGGGGGAGGGGGAATATGATAGGTGTACCTTATACTTTGGCCTTGTTAAATTCCCCTTACTAAATGCTATCTTGAGATTGCCCCATAATGTTTGTGTCTAATCTGCTTGCCATGTTTCTGTGAAAAAATAGTAATGTTTATTGTTTTTTCCTCAACAGTTTCCTTCCACGCCACAGGAATGGCAGACTGTGGCCTCCCACTTTGCCCAGCTGTGGGACTTTCCTAACTGCGGAGGGGCAATTGATGGGAAACACGTCCACATCGTCCCACCACCCAACTCGGGGTCGTACTATTATAATTACAAGGGGTTCAATAGTATAGTGATGTTGGCGGTGGTGTCGGCTAATTACGACTTCTTGTATGTGGACGTGGGGAAGAATGTCCGGATGTCCGATGGTGGAGTCATCGCCCAGACGGAGTTCTACAGGCGTCTCCAGAATGGCAGCTTGGACTTGCCAGCTCCAGAGGACAATGTTGAAGGACTCCCATTTGTGTTCGTTGCTGATGAAGCGTTTGCGCTGGGGGACCACCTGATGCGGCCATTCCCAATGAGGACCCTCACCCCGGAACAGAGGGTTTTTAATTACCGGCTGGCCAGAGCCCGAAGAGTGGTGGAGAACACATCTGGAATCCTGGCCAGCCGGTTCCGCCTATTTATGACACCCATCCATATGGCGGAGTATAAACTGAACCATATTATACTTGCGTGCTGTGTTCTCCATAACTTTTTAAGGAAACATACAGCCAACTATGCTGGCTCAGTTGGGCCTGAGGCCAGAATCATACATCAAACCACACTGACGGCGCTTGAAAGCGGCCGTCCTGGCTTGCCCTCCCTGAGTGCCCGTGATGTCCGGTTACGCTACCTGGAGTTCTTTGCGGGTAGGGGGGCTATCAATATGCCAGAAAATCTGTGAAGCCTTTTTATAATAAAAAAAACAAAAAAATTATTTGTGGACATTTACTGCTTGTGTTTGTTTTAGCTGACCCTGACAGAAATGTTTTGAGTGCAGAAAATGGCGTGATTGTGTAACCTTATACAAAGCACTGTTGGCTGTTATTTACTAAATGCAAAAACACATTTCACTACAAGTGCACTTGCAACTGCACTGAAACTGCACTTGTAGTGCAAAGTGGATTTGCCCTTAGGAAATAACCCCCATTTTCTCAGAAAACAACAATGACATCACCCCAAAAGTGTTGTAGCGTTGAGACAATAATCCACACATTCTTGATTAACAATCTTTTTAATACCTGCACAATCACATGTGCATTTACCAAAGGTTTTTCAAACAAACCAACATGTTTGTTGTATAACAATTTTTGTGGTGGCATTATCCAAAATCAAAATGTCCATTTTATAGAAAACAAGCCTGTGTAAAACCAACAAGAAAAGACACAAATCTTGAACTTACAAACGTCACATTTGGTCGAATTTGAAGGCAATATCAGACATGAGTATTTAGGAACTGTGTTTGATATTGCGTTCAGATGGGGGGAAATCACCCCAAGGAAAAGCCAAATTTGGAAGATGCACACAAATTTCCCAATGTCAACATGTGCTAGCTGCCATCACGGGGGATCAAGGGATGTGTTTTGGGGGAGAAACCCCTTCCTCACCGCTACTTTATTATTGAGGAAGGGGTTGCAACCCCAAAACGCGTCCATTGATCTCCCGTGATGGCAGATGGCACATGTTGACACACTGTGTGCATCCTCCAAATTTGGCTTTGGGCAAAATCACAAAAACATTTAGCACATTGCAGCACACAAAAGAAGAAAGTGATTTGGAGGGGTTTTAAACTCGCCCCAAAACATCAATGATGTTTTTATATTTTGGAATAACATCATTGATGTTTTGCTTGATGATTTCCAATTGTAAATTACACCCCATGATCTCTTCGATCAGGATCTGGGCACTTTCGGATGTGAAAGGATCTGGATCCACAACCTCACGATCACCTAAAAAGAGAGGAACCCCAAAATAAATTTGGTTTAAAAAAAATGCCGCCATCCATCTCTTATCTGAGCCTGTGGTTGCAGACACTCACCTGTTGTGGTGACTAGTTTCACCACATCTTCATCCTCCTGCTCAGCTTGGGTTGGTGGTATTTCACCTTCTTCCAGAGGGGGGGGGGGGCTCTGGTCTCCTCTGATGAGAGGTGTCCTCCGAGTCTTTTCTCCCCTATGTAAAACAAAAATGGTAAACTTAGCACACATATATTTAATGTCAGAACTAGAAATAGGAAACATTGCTTGGAAGTGAGGTACAATTGTCAATTTTAGCAGAGTTCCAAGATGTAGCTTTTTTAGTGTCCTTTGTCAACCTGCAATACTTTACCTGTTTGGTACAAGCTTCACAGATGGAGACCCCCTATAGTATACACTGGAGCACCTGCGTGGCCCCCCTAATAAAAATGGTGTTCTGGTGTCCCACACTAGTGCTCCAGTGTCCAGATGTGAAAACAGATGCTGAGTGTCCTCTCCTTACACAGAATCTAGTTTGCATTTCATTCTAGTAACAAAGCCATCTACACAACCCAATTCTTTGAAGACAAGTATAGGGCGTCAAAATGGTGGCCAAATGCATATGGGCTAAACAATGGTATTTTATAGTTGGAACGAAAAATGTTTGATCCGAACGAATAATGTGCCCATGAACATGAAAGTTGCCATTTTAAACTGTACAACAGTTCCTAAAAGCACATGGAGCAGCACGAACGTAATAAACACAAAAAGAATAGGAACACAGCACAACTACTTACTTTTTTGCAGCACTCTCCGGATCTTTCTGTACTGCTCATGTTCTCGTAATTTCAGGTCCGACCACCGCTTCCTGAGCTGATCTTTCGATCGTCGTACCCCGAAATTCCGGTGCAGACTCCTGACCACTTTTGCCATGATCTTGGCCTTTCGGACATTGGGGTTGGGGTAAGGCCCATACTTTCCATCATAGTCGGCCTTCTTCAGGATGTCCACCATTTCCAACATCTCCCCAAAGGACATATTTGAGTCCTTAAATCTCCTTCTGGATCGGGACGTTTCAGGCTCCGGCCTTTCCTCCTCCTCCTCCTCCTCCTTGCTACAATTAGCACGATCCTGCTGTCTATCCACCATGTGCTCTTCCCCCACTGCGCCGAACGAAAAGGGGCGGGGAATAGACTAGAAAGAACGTCAGGGGCGAGCGGAGTTATACGCATGCGCAGTGTGTATAAAGCGTAACACACGTGCGTATTACGTACGATCTGTGAGCAGAGGAAGGAGCATCGGAGACGCCGATCGTGATAACGAAGGTAAGATCTAAACTTGTGCCTATACTGCTTCGAAATGGAAGCCTATATTGTAACAAGATTAGGGGAGTTTTGCCTGACATTAGGGTTTGTCTTGTGTTGTGTCTTGCAGAGAAAATGGATGGGTTCAACGACCACAATTTCCTGCCCCTGTTCATAGACAAGTACAGGGAGCTGCCCTGTCTGTGGCAAGTGAGACACCCCCACTATAATCACAAACAGAAGAGGCAGGCAGCGCTGGAGAAACTGCTGGAGTTGGTGAAGCCGGTGGTCCCCACAGCAACCATCCCTTATTTAAAAGCCAAAATTGGTGGCGTGAGGAGCACATATCTTAGGGAACGCAAGAAGGTCACAGATTCCCAGAGGTCCGGAGCTGCAGCAGATGACATTTATGTCCCCAGGCTGTGGTACTATGAGAGACTTCTGTCAGACCACACTGAAGTCAGGGAATCCCTTTCCACTCTTCCTTCCACGCTTCCTTCCATACCAGCTGAGGCTTCTGATGTCCAACCTGGGCCTTCCAGCCAGGAAGAAGTGGAGGAGCCCAGCTGGAGTCAGGTATAGCATTCTTCTACAGATTTCTGGTCAATAAATAAATTATGTTTACTAGATGTTATTATTGATCACTAATTGCTGATTAAAAAAAGTGTTTTACATATCAATAGACAGTAGTGGGCACCCAAAATTGGGACAAGAATGAAAAATCCTGGGCTCAGAATGATAGTCTGTTATATTTGTTAACATTCAATTTGCAACAGTCAGGAGGTGAAAATTGTGTGTGATTGATTGAAAAAAATACTAAAACTATGTCCCTTTTTCATACACAGGAAGACCTCAGCCAGGAGGAGGTTGTGGAATGTGGCAGTCAGGAGGAGGTGGGGATTAGTGGCAGCCAGGAGGAGGCGGGGATTAGTGGCAGCCAGGAGGAGGCAGGGCTAAGTGTCAGCCAAGAGAAGCCTGGGACCAGTCGCAGCCTGACTGAGTCTCAGGTCTCTCCCCTCCGCCTGCCATATAAACGAAGGCCACTCCGAGTCCCGTGCAGGATTCAGCGTTCAGGCTGATCCAGGAGGCTTCGGCATCCCTCAGAGCCGTACCAACTCCTGCATGGCTGCCACCAAATTGCAGGGCATGCAGGAGGGTCAATGCAAGCTCTGTGAGGACCTGCTTTATAAAGTCCTACGTAAGGGGGTGAGTGGGGAACTAACACCCAAGACCGACGTGGTTGAGTTGGACCATCCTCCTCCTCCTCCTCCTCCTCCTGCTGCTGCCACAACTCCACCACCACAGCCACCGCGTGGAAGGAGGCATGGAAAGAAGACCAAAGAGTGATGACCCTGGGTTCAGTCTGGTCTGACAGAAGATGCAGTCTCTCGTATGACCACAGCCTGGGGACACAGATGTCATCTGCTGCTTTCTGGATCTCTGGGACTTCTGGACCAGATTGCCCTCCCTTAGATAAGGACTCCTCAGGCCACCAATTTTGCTTAAAAATAGTTGATGTCTGCCCTGGGGGTCCAAGGCTTCGCCCACTTCTGCAGTTTCTCCAGCGTTGCCTCCCTCTTTGTTTAGTTGTGAGCCCTTAATAAAATTTTTTAGGTAAATTCTATTCTCCTGTGTGTTTTTTCATCCAAAAAGGACAGTTTGTTGGTGACGATTCAGGTACATTTCTAAAATACAATGTGAAATTAATAAGGGACAACAACACCAAACAATCTCCTACAGATTAAATAGAACAACATATCAATGGTGTTGTGGGAACTTGTCACAAAAAACACACACAAACATTTTCGGGAGTACAAATCAAAATCCCCCCCAAAAAAAAATAAAATACAAACACAAAAAAAGAATCTACATTAAAGCCAAAAAATATATAAAAAATATACAAAAATATGTTGTCAGATGTGAGAAATCAAAATATATTGAGGGAATCACGATAAATAGTAACGAAATAAGTTTGTGGGAAGTGTGTGTGAATATGAGCAGCAAAACTACTTAATTCTTGTCACGTTATAAAGAAGAAGAGAGTGCGCTGTATTAAACCATTTTGAACATTGCAGCGTGACGAAAGTGCTGTATCCATTGCGAACGCTAAGTTTACCAGAGCAAGCTGTTCCGTCTTGGAATTTCTTCTGAGCATGCGTGGCACTTTGTGCGTCGGAACAGGCCACACACGGTCGGAATTGACGCGATCGGATTTTGTTGTCGGAAAATTTTATCTCCTGCTCTCCAACTTTGTGTGTCGGAAAATCCGATGGAAAATGTCCGATGGAGCCCACACACGGTCAGAATTTCCGACAACACGCTCCGATCGGACATTTTCCATCGGAAAATCCGACCGTGTGTACGGGGCATTATGGTGTAGTGCTCCCCAGTGTGAACAAGCTCTAAAGGGGATTTGAGGAAACAGAGCTTTAAAGAAGTTTGTGGTTTGTATAATGTTTTGTATATTTTTTCTTTGATTCTTTGATGACCCTTTATATTTTTTTCCTAAATAATATTCTGTGTTGGTGTTTTTAAGAATGACAAACAGTATATTTACTACAAAGGCTCTCATGTGGAGAGTTTAAAATAGAACTATAGGCAAAGTTTTTTTGGAAAGAGTAAGGGAAGGTTATAATTAGGGGTGAGCTCGAACATCGGGTGTTCGCCTGTTCAGCGAACAATATTGGGCGTTAGTGGGAGATTCGAGTGCTGCAGAATGCCCCATAATGCACTGTGAGATCGCAGTGCATTAGCGTCTGATGGTTGGCCAAAGCATGCAGTTGACCTGCATGCACTGGACAATCACAGCACGCTCTGCTGAGAGAGCCATAATTGGCCAAATGCAAGGTTCCTTTAGCCAATCATGGCTCAGGGGGACTAAGTCCACTCCCCACACTATATAAAGCTGCTTACAGAGCGGTCGCGTGTAGTGTTGTTGGCATGGACAGAGAGATAGCTTGAGCTAGATTAGGCAGGCAGGTTATTTAGTTAGTTACAGTGTATTTGAGATATATATATATATATATATATATATATATATATATATATATACACTTTGCATTTAGCGTAGACTATATATTCAGTGTATACTCTATATTCAGGCGGTGTATTCATATATATATATATATATATATATATACATACATACATACATACATACATACATACACACACATACACACACACACTCTGCATTCAGTGAAGCCTATATATACAGTGCATTCAGTGGTATACAGTTTCAAATACACTTCAGGCGGTGTACACAGTATATAATACAGTGTGTACAGTTTCTAATACAGTGCAGGCTGTGTACACAGTATATAATAAAGTGTAGTGTGCTGTGAAAAGAAAAAAAATCCCCATCATGTCCAGAAGGCCACCAAGGAGAGGCAGACACTCACAGGCCACTAACAGAGGGCAAGCAACCTCTGTGTCTACAGTCAACAGTGGTGCTCATGGACATGATGCATCCTCTGCAGGTGGCCGTGGGGCACGCTTGTCCTTTTTTTCTGCTGCTGGTCGTGTTATTGAGCCACAACATGCAGAATAGTTGGTGGAGTGGAGCCGTCCTCATCCTCTGTCACCCAGGCTCATAGTAGTTTGCCTTCCAAAGCAGCTGCCAAAGTGACCTATTCCACCGGCTCCTTGTCCACAGTTACTCCTTCCGTAGCCCCACCATCAAATTATTTAACCACAGTGTTGGTTACATGATACTGGAGGATGCGCAGCAATTTGAAGGCTCCGATGTTGGTTCCCAGGTTGAGGAAAGGAGTAACGTGAACCTAGAGAAAGGGGGTGCCCAAGAAGGACAACACATTGTCAGTCATGTTCCCCAAGCTGCAGCATACTGCCAAGTTTGCTCCAGTGATGAGGAGGGAGGGGATGATGAGGTCACTGACTGTACTTGGGTGCCTGAGAGAAGAGAGGAGGAATGTGAGTAGGAGGAGGCACAACTCCAATGAGGCGGGGCGTGTCTGGACGAGCAGGGTGGAGGACGTGTTTTGGCTGAGCTCCTCCAAGCCACAGAGAATCCGCTGCCATCCAAGCTCTAATCCTCTCCTGTGAGCCTGCTTTATAACACAGCAGCCTCTAGAACCACCCTGCTAAACACCCGGAGTGTTCTTTTTTTGTGGCATTGGCTATTTGTAGTGCCCCGGGCCTGCAGATTGCTCCTGGCAGAGACATTCGCCGCCATCTTGGGGCCTGCGGCCCGATCGGAGCTTCTGGCCTGCCGTCCCTGTGAGCCGGACACCGAGCGGACGCTCATCCCTGACGGGTGGCCGTCAACCTTCCAGGGGACCGGTGAGGAGAGGCACCTGAGGACTGCCTGTGCGCCTGATTCCTCCGCTCTGCTGCACTGAGGCCTGGCATTATCCTGCGGCCTGCTGTCTACCCGGAGCCTCCGACCTGCACCATCTAAAGAGCCAGACACCGACCTGGAGTGGATCTGCCCTGCCTGACTCCTGGGACACAGTGAGTAACAGCTCCCCCTCCCCACCCACGCTCCGCTTTGAGCCTACATTCCGTACTGAAAATGGCGTTTGCCCGACCGGATACAACCATTAGGAAAGTCCGCGGCTTCGGCCTATTCCTGGAGGTCGGCGGCCATCTTGGTGCTCCAAGTACTCCTATAACCACTTTACTCCACTGCCTTTCTCATTGAAACTTTTCTACAGCATTTACCCTTCAGCAAGTTCCCCCCTCATCTGACACATCACCTCCACAGCCTCCATCCTTGCTCAATCACAATAATTTTACTAGCTCTTTTTTTTTTTTGCTGTTGCTGGAGTACATTTTCTGCTACCTGTGTACCGCCTATATGGGAGCCCCTCCAGGTGCTGACAACATTTTGATGTATGTGTGATACTGCTCAGATGTGAGGGAGAGTGCCCCTTGCAGCTATCGGCCGTATAGCTTTAATTATGCCCGCCAAAACACCTAAGCTCCGCTCTGCCCCTGTTAAACGTCCAAACAAGAGATCACTCTCTATTCCAGTCTCTACAGGTTCTATTCAGCAATACCTAGCCAACGCACGTGGTGACCAAGCCAGAACCTCGAGAACAAGTACCTCTCCATCATCCCACGCTGCCTCTGTGAGGGAGAGCTCTCCAGCTTCTTCTTGCTGCTCGGATCTTATGGATGATCCCGGATCCCCCGTAGGTTCTGAAATGTCTGCACTTATGAGCGGCCTCAAAAAAGAACTTGCAGGTATGTTTCACAGTTTGGAGAAATCCATCAAAAAAGAAATAACTGCCATTAGATCTGATATGTCACATATCTTGTCCAGGGTAGAGGAAGCGGAGCAGCGACAGGACACACAGGCACTAGCTATTAAAGAACTGCAGGACACTGTTACCCAGCTGGCCTTTGCCCACCGTGCATCTTTATATAAGCTTGAAGACCTCGAAAATCGCAACCGCAGAAATAATATCCGAGTTAGAGGTTTGCCGGAAGCCACTGGGGATACTGATCTTGAACCTTCTATAAGAGGCATTTTTAATACCATCCTGGGTAACCCTGTCACTGCACCATTACGCTTTGACCGTGTGCATCGGGCCTTACGACCCCGTAACGCTAACTCGGACCAGCCCAGGGATGTCATCTGCCGCCTACATTATTTTGAAGACAAAAATGCTATTATGGTGAAGATGCGAGGCTTACCTAACATTGACTTAGACGGGGCTACCATCAGTATCTATCCAGATCTTTCCAAAGATACTTTGGACCGCCGCAGAGCACTAAAACCGCTACTGGATAATTTACGATCTAACGGGATTACATACAGATGGGGCTTTCCTGCCTGCCTGATTGCTACAAAAAACGGTCGTTCCCATACATTGAGATTTCCTGAGGAACTTCCAACTTTTTTGCAGGACCTACATCTCTCACCCATGGAACTTCCAGGCTGGCAGGATCCGATTCCAAAATTTTCATGTCCCGTGGACTCTGTCTGGAAAAAGACCCCCTCAAAGAGGAGTCGCACTTCTCTTCCGGGCTCTGCACAAAAGCATGGTTGAAACATTTATTTTTTCACTCATGTTTTTGCTAATAATGTGAATCATTTCTTTCTTACAAAAGTTTTTTTCTGCCGGGTCCGGATCTGGCCGCTGTGTACACACACACATATATATATATAAAAAAAAATTTCTATACTTGTGTGTACAGGACCGGAGCGGACTCACCAGTAAGCTGACCAATATTTGTTTTTCTTTATTATTATGCTGATCGTTGCATGTTTCCAATTGGTCTACATTTGCGATTCCTTTTAGGTTGCTTATTGTTTCTATTGATCCTGGTTCCACTTACATGGGTTTTCATATTTCCGACTGGAATCCATTGTTCTCTTGTTAATGGCAGGTTGTTAATCTGTTTTTTTTTCTACAGGCTGTGTGCTGTCGGGGCGCACTCCCCTCACCACCTCCCCCCCACAGCGTAACACCACCCCCCACCTCCTCCTGGGGATGGCGAGTGTGAATGGCCCTGAAGATGTCCTATCTAATCCTTGTTCAAGGATTGGGATGGCCTTTCGCTCTCTCTTTCCCCAATGGGACCACTGCAGTCTTCTGCGTGATATTTTTTCATTTCCCACAAGTTCCCTGACTTACATATATACTCTTTGTATATGTTTATCTTCTTCTTCTTCCTCTCATCTCTTCCTTTCCTACTATTCCCCTTTTTTTTCTTTCCCTCCCCCTTTTCCCCTTCCCTGCTGGTATGCTTGGCAAGACAAACTGAAGACCTTCATTCTCTTTCTAAATGGCTAAGGTAAACATTGTATCCTACAATGTTAGGGGTCTTAATGTCGCCGCTAAACGACATCAATTATATCATGAACTTAAACAAGCCACATGTTCCATTGCCTTTCTTCAAGAAACGCACTTAACCCACACAACACCTGTTAGACTAACCTCACCTAACTTTCCGTAGTGGTACTATAGCCTATCAGACACCAACAAGTCCAAGGGTGTAGCCATTGGTTTTTGCAGTAGTTTGTCTTTCAGGCTATCTGACATGCTTGCGGATGACTATGGTCGCTTCCTTTTTCTCAAGGGATTCATTGGAAATGTCCAATGCACGCTTGCAAATATCTATTGCCCGTGCCATAACCAACCTGCTTTTTTCTCCCAAATATTGACTAAATTGTCACACTTTGCTAAAGGACTTACTATTCTAGCGGGGGATATAAACATGCCACTAGACCCCATTATTGATACATCACAAAGCCGTTCTAATATCTCTTTCAAAAGACTGAAATTTGTGAAAAAACGGCTTCTTGATCATCAATTGATGGACGTTTGGCGCCTTCTTCATCCCAAGGAGAAGGATTTCTCACACTACTCCTCAACGCACCAATCATACTCCAGAATAGACAATATATTCTTAGACCATTTCCATCTCCCCTTTTTACACTCTGCCCACATTGGTTTCGCATCAATTTCAGACCATGCACCTGTATCGATGACATTGACCATGCCCTCCCTACCCCAACGTACCTCCAACTGGAGGCTTAATGATTCCCTTCTCACTAATGAAGCAGAGGTCTCTATGTTGGCCTCCCATTTATCACAGTACTTTAGGGAAAACAAATCCTCTGACACCTCCCCATCGGTCGTTAGGGAAGCTCATAAGGCTACCATCAGAGGCCAGCTCATTGAGCTTGGTGCGCAGATAAAAAGAAAGCATGGTCAACAAATTAACCAGGTTTTACAACAGATAGAGGCTCTAGACAAGCAGCATAAACTTTCTTTACATAAAGAACACCTTAAATCCCTCACACTTAAACGTGAGGAATTGAAGTCCCTCCTCAATCTAGACACTAAGAGAAAGTTCCAACGTCTGTCGCAAAAAATTTTACGAATGGGGGAACAAACCAAGTAGATTGTTGGCTAGATCACTAAAGACTAAACAGTCGCAATCATTTATCCCTAAAATTAAGCTTCCGTCAGGTGCATTGGCCCATGCAACTCCAGATATTGCTAAAGCATTTAGAGACTACTACGCGGACCTATATAATGTCAAAAATGACTTGTCCTCTCTTCCTTATAAGGAAAGACGAAACCGTATGCTATCCTACTTGAGAGAGGCAAATCTTCCTAAACTGCCCATATCTGTCCTTAAAGAATTAGAAGAAGACTTTTCGGTCGAGGAATTTCAGGCAGCTTTGAAGTCCTCCCCCTCTGGTAAAGCCCCTGGACCTGACGGTATCACGATTTTATATTATAAAACATTTAGCGACATCCTGCTCCCTCAACTCTCTGAATATGCAAACTCAATCTCCCACTCTTCAGGTTTACGCCCAGAATCCCTTTCGACTCATATCACAGTCATTCCCAAACCAGACAAGGATACTACCCTCTGTAATAGTTTTAGACCTATATCGTTAATAAACGTGGACATTAAGTTATTCGCCAAAGTTATGGCAAACCGCTTACTCCCCCTTATACCAAATTGGATCTCAGCGGATCAATCAGGTTTCATACCCGCTAGAGAAGCAAAAGATAATTCCCTTTGTGCAATCTCCCTGATTCAATATGTTTGACGATGCTCCCAGCCCACCCTACTCCTCTCCACTGATGCAGAAAAAGTTTTCGATAGGGTGGACTGGGAGTACCTTAAGCTGACCTTACGCCACTTCGGTATGGGTCCTAAAATGTCTTACCGTATTACCTCCCTTTATGCTAACCCTTCTGCTCAAGTTAGGATTAACGGAACGTTGAGTGACCCCTTTGTCCTACATAATGGAACCAGGCAGGGCTGTCCCCTCTCCCCTCTCCTATTTGCTATCACTCTAGAACCTTTCCTCGCCACAATTAGGAATAATGCTAATATCAAAGGCATACAAATAGGCAACAGATCCCATAAATACGCGGCATATGCAGATGATTTACTATTTTTTATCCAACAACCTCGGATCTCGATTCCGAATTTGATGTCTGCATTTTCCACGTTTCAATCAATTTCTAACTTCAAAATAAATTTATCTAAATCCGAAATTTTAAACATTAACATCCCCAAGTCCGAGACTCTTCCTTAAACCCCTTTTTCCTTTTAGATGGGAATCAAATTGTTTGAAATACCTAGGTATTTATCTTACCTCTAATATTCAATCCCTTTTCCGATATAATTATATTCCCATGCTAAACAAAATCAGAACCGACCTACGAAAATGGTCTAACCTGTCACATACTTGGTTAGGGAAGGTTAATATAATTAAAATGAACATATTACCACGCATCCTTTTCCTCTTTCAAATGCTACCACTAGGTGTCCCAGTGGGCTTTTTTACTATTTTACAGTCCCTGGTCTCCCGCTTTATCTGGAAGGACAGGCACCCTAGAATATCCAGGGAGTTATTGTTTCGTTCCAAATGCTCAGGTGGCCTGGCACTTCCTAATTTTAAAGCCTATTTCCAAGCAACTGTATTGGCCAGACTAGCTGAATGGAAATATGCCCTTAACTTGAAGCTATGGGTACAAATTGAGTATTACCTAAGTGGTGTAGACCTTTCAATAGCTCCCTGGATACCCCGCTCCCACAGAAACCTTGCCCATACTACCTCGGCCCTTACCATCTCCTCTTTGGATGTCTGGGACGCACTACATAAAAAAATTGGGAAATTGACCTTGGTCTCTCCCTGACTGACAACCAAAAAGATAGGATCCTCCAACTTGCTCACACCTCGTCCTTAGCCTCAAGAATGTCAGAGGTCAACTATAAATTGCTCACTAGGTGGCATTACACCCCAGTTCGCTTACGCCAAATGTTCCCCGCCAGTTCCCCATTGTGCTGGAGGAACTGTGGGAACAAAGCTACTCATGCACACATATGGTGGTTCTGCCCACTGATTAAACCATACTGGGAGGATATTCGCACTCTGATTGCTCAGATTGCTGATGTTCATATACCAAATGACCCATGGGCTATTCTTTTTCATGTCACAAAAACTCCCATAAAGGCGTACAAACGCTCAATCATTCCTTACCTACTGAACACTGCCAAAGCCTTATTCCCCACTTTGTGGGGCCAACCAATTATTCCTTCTATGAAGGCCTGGCTACAAATGGTTGACAATGTATACCTCATGGAGAGTATCACCCACAATATTAGAGGGACCTCCCAGAAACACTCTCTAACCTGGGAATCTTGGAAAAAATTTCAGTCTACCGCCACATATACAAATCTCCTGCTCTAACCCCTCAAACCTAACACTCTAGCATAGCCATTAAACACTTATTCATGCTAATTTTCCCCTTTGCTCAATACATGGTCTAGCATACCAGCAACTTCTTACCCTTTTCCCCTCCCACCTTCAATTCTTTCTCTTCTATTCTCTCCTTTTCTACCACTACTCTGTCTTGATGTATACTTATGTTAAACTAAAGCAATATTTTCTATTTAAATTATATTTAGAGTATAGTGCCCACCTAGTTCACATTTTTTATCTAAATTAGCTGTTTAGCTGACTCTATGTATCTTCCTGGATGTACCTACTATAATTTTTTAATTGGTGGATCCTATGAATACTGTATCCTATGTTGTTGAAAAAATAGAAGTGTTATCTATTTTGTGTTATAATTGTATACATGTTATATTTTTCTTTAATAAAAATTTATTAAACAAAAAAAAAAACTCCAATGAGGCAGGATGTCCTCCAGGGGCAGTTTAACCACTTGAGCCCCGGACCATTATGCTGCCTAAGGACCAGAGGTCTTTTTCCAATTTGGCACTGCGTCGCTTTAACTGCTAATTGCGCGGTTATGCAATGCTGTACCCAAACGAAATTTGCGTCCTTTTCTTCCCACAAATAGAGCTTTCTTTTGATGGTATTTGATCACTTCTGCAGTTTTTATTTTTTGCGCTATAAACGGAAAAAGACCGAAAATTTTGAAAAAAAATGATATTTTCTACTTTTTGTTATAAAAAAAATCCAATAAACTCAATTTTAGTCATACATTTAGGCCAAAATGTATTCGGCCACATGTCTTTGGTAAAAAAAATGTCAATAAGCGTATATTTATTGGTTTGCGCAAAAGTTATAGCGTCTACAAACTAGGGTACATTTTCTGGAATTTACACAGCTTTTAGTTTATGACTGCCTATGTCATTTCTTGAGGTGCTAAAATGGCAGGGCAGTACAAAACCCCCCCAAATGACCCCATTTTGGAAAGTAGACACCCCAAGGAAATTGCTGAGAGGCATGTTGAACCCATTGAATATTTATTTTTTTTGTCCCAAGTGATTGAATAATGACAAAAAAAAAAAAAAAAAAAAAATTTACAAAAAGTTGTCACTAAATGATATATTGCTCACACAGGCCATGGGCCTATGTGGAATTGCACCCCAAAATATATTCAGCTACTTCTCCTGAGTACGGGGATACCACATGTGTGGGACTTTTTGGGAGCCTAGCCGCGTATGGGACCCCGAAAACCAATCACCGCCTTCAGGATTTCTAAGGGTGTAACTTTTTGATTTCACTCTTCACTGCCTATCACAGTTTCGGAGGCCATGGAATGCCCAGGTGGCACAACCCCCCCCCAAATGACCCCATTTTGGAAAGTAGACACCCCAAGCTATTTGCTGAGAGGCATATTGAGTCCATGGAATATTTTATATTTTGACACAAGTTGCGGGAAAGTGACACTTTTTTTTTTTTTTTTTTTTTTTTGCACAAAGTTGTCACTAAATGATATATTGCTCACACAGGCCATGGGCCTATGTGGAATTGCACCCCAAAATACATTTAGCTGCTTCTCCTGAGTATGGGGATACCACATGTGTGGGACTTTTTGGGAGCCTAGCCGCGTACGGGGCCCCGAAAACCAATCACCGCCTTCAGCGTTTTTAAGGGCGTGAATTTTTGATTTTACTCTTCACTGCCTAACACCGTTTCGGAGGCCATGGAATGCCCAGGTGGCACAAACCCCCCCCAAATGACCCCATTTTGGAAAGTAGACACCCCAAGCTATTTGCTGAGAGGCATGGTGAGTATTTTGCAGCTCTCATTTGTTTTTGAAAATGAAGAAAGACAAGAAAAAACTTTTTTTTTTTTTCTTTTTTCAAATTTCAAAACTTTGTGACAAAAAGTGAGGTCTGCAAAATACTCACTATACCTCTCAGCAAATAGCTTGGGGTGTCTACTTTCCAAAATGGGGTCATTTGGGGGGGTTTTGTGCCACCTGGGCATTCCATGGCCTCCGAAACTGTGATAGGCAGTGAAGAGTGAAATCAAAAATTCACGCCCCTTAGAAAGCCTGAAGGCGGTGCTTGGTTTTCGGGGTCCCGTACACGGCTAGGCTCCCAAAAAGTCTC
Source organism: Aquarana catesbeiana (assembly GCF_042186555.1). Taxonomy (NCBI): domain Eukaryota; kingdom Metazoa; phylum Chordata; class Amphibia; order Anura; family Ranidae; genus Aquarana; species Aquarana catesbeiana. The sequence goes on along the minus strand of NC_133328.1, from coordinate 408,616,143 downwards.
ACACATATGGTATCCCCGTACTCAGGAGAAGCAGCAGAATGTATTTTGGGGTGTAATTTCACATATTCCCATGGCATGTTTGAGCAATATATCATTTAGTGACAACTTTGTGCAAAAAAAAAAAAAAAAAAAAAAAAATTGTCTCTTTCCCGCAACTTGTGTCGCAATATAAAATATTCCATGGACTCGACATGCCTCTCAGCAAATAGCTTGGGGTGTCTACTTTCCAAAATGGGGTCATTTGGGGGGGTTTTGAACTGTCCTGGCATTTTATGCACAACATTTAGAAGCTTATGTCACACATCACCCACTCTTCTAACCACTTGAAGACAAAGCCCTTTCTGACACTTATTTTTTACATGAAAAAGTTTTTTTTTTTTTGCAAGAAAATTACTTTGAACCCCCAAACATTATATATTTTTTTAAAGCAAATGCCCTACAGATTAAAATGGTGGGTGTTTCATTTTTTTTTTTCACACAGTATTTGCGCAGCGATTTTTCAAACGCATTTTTTGGGGAAAAAACACACTTTTTTAAATTTTAATGCACTAAAACACACTATATTGCCCAAATGTTTGATGAAATAAAAAAGATGATCTTAGACCGAGTACATGGATACCAAACATGACATGCTTTACAATTGCGCACAAACGTGCAGTGGCAACAAAATAAATACATTTTTAAAAGCCTTTAAAAGCCTTTACAGGTTACCACTTTAGATCTACAGAGGAGGTCTACTGCAAAAATTACTGCCCTCGATCTGACCTTCGCGGCGATACCTCACATGCATGGTGCAATTGCTGTTTACGTTTGACGACAGACCGCCGCTTGCGTTCGCCTTAGCGCAAGAGCAGGGGGCGACAGGGGTGCTTTTTTTTTTTTTTTTTTTTTTCTTTATTATTTTTTTGCTTTTTTATCTTATTTTTAAACTGTTCCTTTCATTTTTTTTTTTTTTAAATCATTTTTATTGTTATCTCGGGGAATGTAAATATCCCCTATGATAGCAATAGGTAGTGACAGGTACTCTTTTTTGAAAAAATTGGGGTCTATTAGACCCTAGATCTCTCCTCTGCCCTCAAAGCATCTGACCACACCAAGATCGGTGTGATAAAATGCTTCCCCAATTTCCCAATGGCGCTATTTACATCCGGCGAAATCTAAGTCATAAAATGCTCGTAGCTTCCGGTTTCTTAGGCCATAGAGATGTTTGGAGCCACTCTTGTCTCTGATCAGCTCTATGGTCAGCTGGCTGAATCACCGGCTGCATTCTCAGGTTCCCTGTTGAGACAGGAGAGCCAGAGAAAAACACGGAAGACGGTGGGGGGGGGGGGGCATTCCCTCCCACGGGTTGTAAAGGCAGTCTAGAGGCTAATTAGCCGCTAGGATTGCTTTTACATGAAAGCCGACCGCTGGCTGAAAAGAATGATACCAAGATGATACCTAAACCTGCAGGCATCATTCTGGTATAACCACTCAAAGTTGTGAATGGCGTACCTGAAGACAAAAAAATGGTTAACAATAAAGCACAGTAAACAATAAAGTATAAATAATTACATACCTGAAAAACAAACATGATAAAACATAATAACAATAACAATAACAATAACAATAAAACACTGCAGAATAGAATACAGTAAAAAAAGAGCAGAACAATAGAGAGAGAGAATAGAGAGAGAGAACAATAAAACGACAACTATTTTTTTTTATTTTATATATATTTTTTTTTTTTTTACACTTTTTTTGTAACTAACTTTTATAACTGTAACCGGTTCCAGGTTCGGGTCTCTCAAAATGCGATGGCATCTTGGGAGACCCTGTGAAAGTGTGCCTAGTCTGTGCAATGCTGTACCCTACGCTAATACTCAACTAGTGTATGGTAGCGTTCAAAACATTCACCAATGCAAAGACCAGGATTGTCAGGACAGAAGGGACAATAATAGCGGGTGTCACGCCTATATCCGCGTTTGCTGCAGACACAACATCTTTTTGGGGGGGGTTCGTTGGGTAGGGGTACTCGGGAGCACATAAAAATGCCTCTCATGCAGCCGACTGCATTTCGTTGGGGGATGTGAATGGGGGAAGTACGGGCGCTGCAGAAGTGGTGGGTTCCCAATTAGGATTGGCGAATGCAGCAGGAAGGGCACTATGGGCACGACGGGCCTGTGTTTGTCTTTTTGGTGGCAGCGGGACACTACTTGTGCTTGTCACCTCACCAGCTTGAACTGCACTTATGGGACTCGCCACGTCACCAAGTGTTACTGCAGTGCTGGTTTGACTACGACCGGGGTGTACTAGGCCGCTGGTGCTTGCCAGTTCAATAAAAAGCTTCCAAAAAAACTGTTAGCGATCGCAGGGATCAGGCCTGACTCTGCAAACGCTGCAGTTATGCGTTTAGTGTTTTGTAAGTGACAGTGATCGATCGATACTGCACTTGGGTGGGCTGGACTGGGCCGGGCGGAGGGGCAAAACGCAGGTGCTAGCAGGTATCTGGGTTGATCCCGCTAACACTGCGTTTTTGGGAACCCTAAACTGCTGGGGACGCTAGTATAGATCTGATCTGATCGGATCAGATATTGATCCGTTCAGATACTATACCACTAAAGGAGGCGTATGCTGCGTGCGTGGGTGTTAGTGGTACTGGCGCTAACCTGACGCTGCCTGGGGCCGGTGCTTGCTAGTTCACCAAAATGCTACCAAAAAAACTGTTAGCGATCGCAGGGATCAGGCCTGACTCTGCGAACGCTGCAGTTATGCGTTTAGTGCCTTGTAAGTGTCAGTGATCGATCGATACTGCACTTGGGTGGGCTGGGCTGGGCCGGGCGGAGGGGCACAACGCAGGTGCTAGCAGGTATCTGGGCTGATCCCGCTAACACTGCGTTTTTGGGAACCCTAAACTGCTGGGGACGCTAGTATAGATCTGATCGGATCAGATATTGATCCGATCAGATACTATACCACTAAGGGAGGTGTACGGTGCGTGCGTGGGTGTTAGCGGTACTGGCGCTAACCTGACGCTGCCTGGTGCTTGCTTGCCAGTTCACCAAAATGCTACCAAAAAAACTGTTAGCGATCGCAGGGATCAGGCCTGACTCTGTGAACGCTGCAGTTATGCGTTTAGTGTTTTGTAAGTGACAGTGATCGATCGATACTGCACTTGGGTGGGCTGGGCGGAGGGGCAAAACGCAGGTGCTAGCGGGTATCTGGGCTGATCCCGCTAACACTGTGTTTTTGGGAACCCTAAACTGCTGGGGACGCTAGTATAGATCTGATCAGATCAGATATTGATCCGATCAGATACTATACCACTAAGGGAGGCGCATGCTGCGTGCGTGGGTGTTAGCGGTACTGGCGCTAATCTGACGCTGCCTGGGGCGACGCATATCACCGCCGGGCGATCAGGGGGCTAAACCTTTATTAGGTAATAAACGGCGGGTGCCCTGACACTATAAAAAATAAACGAACTAACCTGCGTCACCCGTAACGGTTATACGGTGATCAGTGGTGAAAGGGTTAACTAGGGGGCAATCAAGGGGTTAAAACATTTATTAGGTAGTATATGGGGGTCCCTGTCACTATAAAACGCTGACGGCGAACCTAAATATTTACCTCACTAACTAGCGTCACCAGCGACACTAATACAGCGATCAGAAAAATGATCGCTTAGCAACACTGGTGACAGGGGGTGATCAAGGGGTTAAAACTTTATTAGGGGGGGTTAGGGGGGTACCCTAGACCTAAAGGGGGGTGATACTCACTGTCCCAACACTGTAACTGTCACAAACTGACACTATGCAGTAATCAGAAAAAAAAAAAAAAAAAAAAAAAAAAAACCTGCTGGTGTCAGTTTGTGACAGGGGGGGGGGGGTGATTGGGGGGGGATCGGGGGGCGATCGGGGGGGGGATCGGGGTGTTTTGTATGCCTGGCATGTTCTACTGTGTGTGTGTGTGTTGTGCACTCACATTGATGTCTTCTCCCCTCGGCGCTGGAACGGAAAATACCGAGCCGAGGGGAGATGACATCATTTCCTTTGCTGCTGTTTAGCATACAGCAGCAAAGGAGTGTTCCCATTGGCCGGCGGCGATCGCGAGGGGGGGGCCACGAACGGATGGCCTCCCCCTCATCTCGGATCGCCGGGGAACAGAACGGGACCGCTTCGGGCACCGGGGGGGGGTCCGATCGGACCCCCCACCCGCGAGAGGCAAATCACGTACATGTACGTGATTTTGCCTGCCCGTGCCGCCTTGCCGACGTAAATCGGCGTTAGGCGGTCCTTAAGTGGTTAAGGGCAGCCACCCTATTGTATCACACCGCAGAGCTCTGTAGGTGCAGGGCACTGCTAACTCCCCACTGACTTTTAAAAGTTCCTTGGTATGGGTCTTTTTTGACACGTGTGCAGCAGATCACACCATTGCTGTTTGCAACCTATGTCTGAAGCGGATTAAGCATGGCCAGAACAGCAGCCTCTTGGGCACCACATGCTTGACCAGACATATGACGACCTGCCATGCAGTCCGTTGGCAGCAGCACCTGAAAGACCCACATGATAGAAAAAGGCAGACTTCTCCTTGCTCCTCATCTGGGATCTCAAACCCTACTATACCTCCAGTCCTCTCAAATACCTGCACTGAGAGGAAGGTATAGCAATAGGTGTCACAAATACTTGCAGCCAATCTGATAGCAGTACATCACAATTGAATTCAGCAGGCAAATTTCCCTACCCCAGTTGCTTAACCGTAAAAAGAAATTTGGTCCCAGCCATCCACATGCCCAGCATCTAAATGCTAGCTTGGCCAAATTGCTAGCACTGCAACTGCCTTTTCAGCTGGTAGACTCAGCCCCCTTTTGTGAATTTGTGAAAGAGAAACGCCACCAATTTTCTTCAGGTAGCTTTAGGTGCACACTGTGCAGAGGACGCACTACACTAACTTGTAAATACTGCTGCTACCTGCGGTACTAATAGGATCAGAAGAACACAACCAATTTTCTTCAGGTAGCTTTAGGTGCACACTGCGCAGAGGACGCACTACACTAACTTGTAAATACTACATCTGCCTGCGGTACTAATAGGATCAGAAGAACACCACCAATTTTCTTCAGGTAGCTTTAGGTGCACACTGTGCAGAGGACGCACTTCACTAACTTGTAAATACTGCAGCTGCCTGCGGTACTAATAGAATCAGAAGAACACCACCAATTTTCTTCAGGTAGCTTTAGGTGCACACTGTGCAGAGGACGCACTTCACTAACTTGTAAATACTGCAGCTGCCTGCGGTACTAATAGGATCAGAAGAACACCACCAATTTTCTTTAGGTAGCTTTAGGTGCACACTGTGCAGAGGACGCACTTCACTAACTTGCAAATACTGCAGCTGCCTGCGGTACTAATAGGATCAGAAGAACGATGGGAAAGATCCTGCGAGCCACACAAAACTTAGTAAAGCACTACTCAGCTGCATGCGTTAAACACGTTTCATATGCCTGCAAAATGACAAATGTAAAAAGGATTATGCTGCGCTAGAGTGTGTTAGACATCCTACTAAATTATAGCATGATAAAACAACTGCATCTAAATAAACGCATGTGGATGTGGGAAACACAATACCTCTACAAGGTAAGCGGACCTAATAATAAATAAATACTCTGAATACAAATGTAAAAATTGACAAATGCATATAAACGCATCAAAGTATAAATGCAAATTCAAATGTGAAATATGACAGATTAACGCATCAAAGTGCACAGGTACCAATAAGCATAACTGAATCACAGTGCAATGAATAAATGAATATAAACGCATCAAAGTGCAAATGTGAAAATTGACAAATGCATATAAACTCATCAAAGTATAAATGCAAATTCAAATGTGAAATTTAGACAGATTAACGCATCAAAGTGCAAATGTGCCAATATGGATAACTAAATGACAATATTACTCAATTGTGCAAAATATAAATGCATAAAGTGCAAATAAACATACTTATTACAATATAAATATATATATATGAGCATGTAATAAGTGCTAAGCGCAAAAAACACAAAACAAAAAGTAATTTGGTGTTACACAGTTCATGTGTAAAAAAGTCCTCAATGGAACCAAAAAATATAGTTCACTATGAAGTCCCACAAAAGGTTTAAAAGTGCCTAAACGTGATGTCCACTGGTGATACAATCAAACTTGCTAATAACTCTCAAAGTGCCACAGACCATGTAATGGTGCGATTCGGTGACCCCAAAGGCAAACCAATAAATATACGCTTATTGCGATATTTTTTACCAAAAATATGTAGAAGAATACGTATCGGCCTAAACTGAGGAAAAAATTTGTTTTAAAAAAAAAAAAATTTGTATAGTTATTATAGCAAAAAGTAAAAAATATTGTGTTTTTTTCAAACTTGTCACTCTTGTTTTGTTTATAGTGCAAGAAATAAAAAACGCAGGGGTGATCAAATACCACCAAAAGAAAGCTCTATTAGTGGGGAAAAAAAATGATAAAAATGTCATTTGGGTACAGTGTTGCATGACCGCGCAATTGTTATTTAAAGTGCGGCAGCGCTGAAAGCTGAAAATTGGCTTGGGCAGGAAGGGGGTGAAAATGCCCTGTATGGAAGTGGTTAAAGGGGAACTCCACGCCAAATAAAAAAAAAAAACAGCATGGGTTCCCCCTCCAAGAGCATAACAGGCCCTTCGGTCTGGTATGGGTTTTAAGGGGAACCCCCACGCCGGAAAAATGGCGTTGGGTCCCTCCAAAATCCATACCAGAGCCTTATCCGAGCACGTAGCCTGGTAGGTCAAGAAAGAGGGTGGGAACGTTCACTCGTCCCCACCCCCTTATCCAAGCACTGCCGGGCTGCATGCTTGGATAAGGGTCTGATATGGATTTTGGGGTTCCCCTTAAAATCCATACCAGACCAAAGGGCCTGGTATGCTTTTGGAGGGGGAACCCATGCCGTTTTTCTTTTTTTATTTGGCGTAAAGTTCCCCCAAAGATTCGTACCAGACACAGTGCCTCGTGTTGTCGGGGATCAAAGTCGTATCCCTGTTCATTGAAGTCGGATGGATGTTGGACTTCAAGTCACAGGGCAAAGTCGGATCCACAGTTGTACTATTGTCGTGTCATACCAGTGTGATCCCGGCCTTAGGCCCCTTTCACACTACTGGGACTTCAAAGTCGTGCGATTTTGCTGCGATTTCAGGGAATGCACGTGTAAACTTGAGGTATATGCACTTCGACTCGCATGAAAGTAGGACCAAAGTAGTAGAGGAACACACATATATGAATGGTTATTATTGGAAATCATGGGGAACGACTTGTCATGTGACTTTGCAGTCCCAAGTCGCAGGACAAGTCGCACAAGTGTGAAAGGGGCCTTAATGAAACCTGTATGAGTCTCTTTACACTTCACATATCAATTGAAACATTTTGGTACAGAGTTACAAATTGAATCTGTTTCTAATGTTGAAAATTTCTTGTTTAACAGCAAAGTGGGAAAATGTTCAAGTAACATGAAGGAGGTAGAGGTTAGAGGCAAAGGGCAAAGTAGAGGATTTAAGTATTGAAAAGTTTCCTTGGATTGTGGTACTGTGTGCAAATTAGAGAGATGTAATATGAATGTTTAACAAGTAACAGAGCTTTCTGAGCTCCTGCAGGGCATGTCTGTATATCAAGAAGCACAGTTTAATATTGCTTTTACTCTTTTCTTCCCTAGTTTGAAATTATTCAGACTGCTCATTCATACAGTATCTATTGTTCAGAGCACATACAGCAGAATGTGGTTTTATGCTATATAGAAAAGCCAGAAATGGAAAGATTTTTTCTTTAGGGACTATACATGCTGTATATTTCATTTTCGCTCCTGGTATTATACAGATATTCATAGTTAAATGAAATCACAATAAATAGTGTATCCAACCATTTCTTTTGCTATATAAAGTCTAACAAAGTATGTAGAAAATCTTTTTATAGACTTGCCAGCTAATCAAGGCTGCACACTGGGAGTTACAAATTTCTGCTCAGTCTTTCATGGGCACTGATTCAAGACCCAGCTTGACCAGAGGTAACCTACAATATGTGCTAATTGATAACAATATACAGGTAACGCAGATACATGGCACCTAGTGATCTGCACCACAGTTAGAAGCTGCGTTTTAATGGTTGCTCTGAGGGATTTACATGCACACTATTAGAGCTGGCAAGAAAAAACAGGATAAGGGGAGTAGTCCTGTGAATACTATGAAAAAGATAATAACATTAAATATTCATTTTTATCACAGCTAACAAAGTGCGGTGTTGTAAGATCAGAATGAAAAAGCTGGATATATTTTCAGCTAAAAAAATAGCTATGGGGGTTTAAAAATGAACAATAAATACATGTTATATACTGATAGAAAACCATGAATAAAAATTTAAATGAATACACTGAAGCCTTACATTGACAACTTATTAAAATTTTAACTGTGATTTTCAAGCCTCGGGTTAGTTACATTTTTCAGTTAAAATTCTCAACTGAAATAGCAATATAAATATGTCAAACAGCCAGACTCATTATAGCTTAAGGCTTCTTTCCAAAAATAAAATACGGTCTATCTCTGTCAGTTTATTGTGAGCACCTTGTTTTACATGAGCTGCTCAAGAGTCCAATAATTCATGCTGCTGGAAAACCATATGTCTGAAATTTGTCTGTAACAATCACTTTCACTCTGCAGCATGAAACAAATTATTAATTGTGTTTTTATGTGACTAAGCCAATATAGAAGCAAGGCCTTCAAAACCCAGGTTGCCGAACTACAAAAACATCTACTGTATATCTTCAAATATAAACATAGGTCACTCAAGTTTCCTAATCTAGAATTAGGGTTTTTCAGGTATGGCTCTATCTATTAGTAAATGACCACACACTTACTTGTAGGATAAGTCAGTAACCAAAAGCTCAAGTAAAGAACTCGTACAAAGGCAATGGTATCACTGCATCACATACAGTATAACCAATAATAAAAATTTTTTTAAAAAAAAACCTGCAGCGGTAGCCTGTATATGGTGTCCTGTCCTGCCAATGTGTATCAGGACGTAGTGGTTCTGACTCTTGAAAAGTTATCTTAAATAATTATACGTTTTCTACTAAATTTTGTATTGCAATCAATGTACTGTTCTATTTCTTTACATGCAGAGTGGCAAGTTGTTCCCTTTTCTATGAATAGAAGGGAACTTAAAAAACTGGTAGTAAACATTAGTAGACAAGCACACCTTTAAATATCTTTGTTCAAATAAAGTATATCTAAAGTTATTATTATTATTTTTTTTGTTCATTCTCAATAGAGTAGGTAATTGTATCTCAGTAATCCATGTCAATACCAATAATAGAGGTGGGATGTTGGTATAAACGTGATAATGCTACCAACTGAGATACCATCCCCAACTCATGAATATATCAACTCCTAAATAGAATAAAGGGGACTTTAAATATATCTCCAAAGGTAATTCACAAACACCATATCATAAAATATTACTTTTTATTCAAAGCTCATTTTTTTAAACCTGGACCACAATGGGTGTAAACACAATAACTGATTTATATAAAACAATACAGAATAAATATAAATCTGAGAAACAAGGTCTACATGTTTTGGGGTCGAATACCTTTTTCCAGGACTTCTATTCTCTCACACATGTATTGTTATAATGTAAGACCAAAATATAAAAAAAAAAAGATAGATCACAGTACAATATAAGATAAACACCAATATCATTGATATTCAAACATATAGCATCAATAAACGGGATATGAGAGGGGAGAGAGAGGGGAAAAATAATAATTATGGTTGGGTGTTGGGGTTCCCCCTCCTATGTATTGATGCTATATGGTCGCATATCACTGATGTTGGTGTTTATATAATTTTGTCCTGTGATCTATCTTTTTAGTTTTTTTGTCTTAGATTATAACAATACATGTCTGAGACCATAGAGGTGCTGAAGAAGCGAATATTTAATTGTGAAACGCAGAGACCTTGGATCTCAACTTTATATTTATTATGTATTGTTCTTTGTGGTCCCATGGATACACCCTATAATAATGAATATGTCAATTGATGATTTTTTACACCCATTGTGGTCCAGTTTTTAAAAAAATTTGCATTGAAAAAAGTAATATTTTATGATATGGTGTTTGTAAAATACCTTTGGAAATACTGTACAGTATATTTAAAGCCCCCCTTTTCTATTTAAAAGTTGGTGATGTGTAAAATCCTTGTCAGGTTTTTCTTTGCCATCTGTGTCTCACGGGAGATATTTTCACTTCCTGTCTTGTAGACACCGCAGGAAGTAAGAGGAAATTTCCTCCAAAGTGCGGGAGTATCCCTCATTATTCAAGTAATCACACTGGGAAATTTCCCCTCTATTCCAGAACTGGTGACAAATAAAAATCTTAAACTTCTTTCACTTTTATTCCTGGCACTAGCGGTTACCAGGACAAACAAAGAAAACTCCCTAGTGGTGACATAGATAGCATAAAAATGTATACTTTGGCTTTAAATAAATTTTAACCTCTACATTGCTTTTGCACTAACAATCCGCTGATTAGTTGCATTAGCAGTGACAATAACTAATTTATGCCTGGGGAAAGAGCAGATATGAATGTAGACAAGTTTTGTATTCTAACCTGGGAGGCATGTTGCTATAATTATTCTTTTCTTTCACATTTTTATATCATTTTCTTTTAAGCAGAAAATAAAACTGACACACTCATGTGCAATGGTATTTACAAAATATTTTCCATACTTTATGGCCCGTACACACGATCTGAATATCGTACGACCGTTTTCGCTTAATAGACGAAAGGAGAAATTGAATAGGTAAAGTCACGAAAATTCTTGTACGACAGAAAAAAAAAAAAAAAAAAATCGGAAGTGATGTCATGTGTTGCATTTGTATTGTATTTTCGGAAGAAAACTATACTGACTAAATGAAAATCGTACGATCTGGAATCGTACGAGGAAAATTTTCGTGCATGTGCAATCGAATAATATCGGATGAACTGTTGTGATCGGATGTCGAAAGTAGTGTACACACGATCCGAAAATCGTAAGATTCTTCCTCGGACGACAGTTTTCGTCCGATATTCGGATCGTGTGTACGGGCCATTAGGCTCTATTCAGAAAGCTTTTACACAAGATCAAATCTCTCTTATTTGGCCATGTGTGTGTGATTTGCAAAATCCATTGGACTCAGCTGAAAATACCAGTCATATTTTTAAAAGTAAGTATAATTATCCTGGTGTGTTAGCTTTGTGATTTTAGCCTTATGTGTGGTGTCATTATTTGTAAAGTGATATTAAACGTTAGTTTTGTTTTTACAATTTCAGCAGTTGACCCTAAGACTTACATTGTGTACAGCTTCTTCACAAGATTGCCTTTCCTGCAATTTCACCTGGGTCCCCTAATTGTTGGTCCTAATTTCTGGTGAAGGTGGCTCCTTGTCTTAAAGGGTCCTACAAAGCCCCATCATGCGTGCTCCAGGGTAAGACTACATACCGAAGTGAGGACCTTGCCTTTGCTGACATACACAGGCACCCCCAGACTGAAAGCAGCTCCAAATTTTGGGAACGATTGGGGGCAAGCTTGTGTACTGGTGCTAAGGACAGTGGAACATGTAGTCCAGAGGGAGGGAAAATGGGACTTCTGATGATGATATGGGTGTGCTCTCTGCAAAAAGAAGTTTGGGAAACAATGTAGAGGAAGCAGAAGGTTGTAGGTGTTGAAAGATTGCAAGGTAAGTGGTTTGGACTTTTTTTTTAAAGTATTAAGTATTTGTGCTGTTACATTCAAATACATAAAATAGTTTTTAAAAATGTGATGTTAGCACTGTTTTAACTGTTAAATCGGGGGAAAACTAAATCACTAATGGAATTATCATACAATTAGTTGGTTTGTATAAGAGGTTATGACTGTCTAGTGAACACCCACTCTTAATTAAGTTAATCAACTGAATTTCATTTAATTAAATGAACAGAATTCTGTACCCATGAAAGTAAAGAATAATATCCGATATTCTTGCCACAGCAGCTGTGGTAAAGGGAGAAAACGTATCAGCACCTGTTTTCAAAGATGCACCCAAACAGTAATAATCCAGGCTGGTGGCTCGATTACCAAAAAGATGAAGCAAGTGCTACAAATGGTCAAGCTGGATGGATGTTCTAAACAGTACAGGCAGTGTTTCTAAATTACATCAGCAAGTGTGGTCTAAACCAGAGCTGATTGATAATACCAGACTTCATATTTAGTTACCTGGGAAAAAGAAGATCACATTAGCTGCTTTTCTGGCCTTGTTATAATTGAGAGTGGTAATTTTTCATGGCTAAATTATGTGCTGTTGTATGTATGAACAACTGTGAATGCCTAAGTTTGTCTGAATGAGACAACTGCAGAGACAAAAGTAAAGTGAAGGTTAGAATCCCTGCCTTTAATTTGGATTTTAATCTAAGTCCCAGCCTCTGGTCAGATTTCTTGACAGCACATTAACCATTGAAACAAGTCATTTTAGAATAGATGAGAGTTTTTCTTAGTCTTAGTTTGTAGCCCTGCTTAGTTTTATTTTGTATTATGTTATTATAAAGTGGAAGCTTTCCTCAGTTAAAGTGTTACTAAAAAAAAAGGACCCTGCATTCACTATATCTGCTCTCCCACAGTACACAGAACATGGAAATGCAATTATTTTACTAAATATAAACTGCTAAATACCTTTTCTGATCAGCAGTATATAGCAGTCTTGTGACTTCTATCAGTGTCTGGTTAAAGCTTTGAGGAGTTTTCATTCTCCTCTGACTGTCCCATGAGGCTGCAAGACTCCTGACCGTCTGTCTGGACAGTTCTGATTGGCCCTGTGCTGATCACATGCACCCTCCAAAAAAAGCTCTTTAGCATTACACACCAAACTGAGCATGTGCAGAGTGTCCCCATGGCTCTGTACTATCAAGAGATGGATTGGGGACTGTGAAAGAAGGAGATCAGAGAAGACAGGATCAAACAGCCCTTTTACACAATGTGCAGGATTACCCCCTTAGGTTACACTGTGAATATAACAAGCATGCTTTACTGCATATACAGTTTAATTTTGCTGTTGTGGGTTTAGTAACACTTTAACCACTTTCCCTCCAAAAGGTTTACCCCCCTTCATGACCAGGCCATTTTTTGTAATACGGCACTGCTTTACTTTAACTGACAATTGCTTGGGCATGCAATGCCGTATCCAAATACAATTTATGTCCTTTTTTCCCACAAATATAGCTTTCTTTTGGTGGTATTTGATCACCTTTGCGGGTTTTTATTTTCTGCACTATAAACAAAAATGACCGTCAATTTTGAAACTTTAAAACATAGCCAATAAAAAAAAAATGGGAAAAAAAATCTAATTTCTTCATCAATTTAGGCCAATATGTATTCTGCTCCATATTTTTGGTAAAAAAATCCCAATAAGCGTATATTCATTGGTTTGTGGAAAAATTATACTGTATCTACAAACTATGGGATAGATTTATGGAATTTTTATTTATTTATTTATTTTTACCAGTTTTGGCAACGATCAGTGACTTATAGCGAGACTACAATTTTGCAGGGGAGGTGCTTTTACTATGGGAAGGCAGAGATCTGTGTTCCTGCTTTGTAGGAACACAGGATCACAACCTTCCTTTCTCACAGAACGACAATCTGCCTTGTTTACATAGGAATACCGCCGTTCTGCCTGTGTCCCGAATGATCGGCGGGTCCCAGCGGACGCGATGTATGCCGGACCTGGTGATCGGCTCCTGCTGTGTCCAGTCACAGCTGGAGCAGTTCACTGGGGGCTCGCGTGAGCGCCCCGGACCCAAAAGTGCAGGATCATATAGAGGCACATGATCCTGCCTAGGGGAGTCGCCTTGCCGCCGTATATATACAGTACACGGTCAGCAAGCGGTCACTTCATTGCTTGTCTCAATGTATAATAACAGAAAATTCACAAGAAAAGACTCTAAAAGATATGCGTGTTATTTTTTTTACATTCAAGGTGCATTACACCAGAAAAGGTGAACACACACAAAGAATTATTATTATTATTATTATTAATATACAGGATTTATATAGCGCCAACAGTTTGCACAGTGCTTTACAATATGAGAGCAGACAGTACAGTCACAAAACAGTTCAGTACAGGAGGAATCAGAGGGCCCTGCTTGTTAGAGCTTACAATCTAGGAGGGAGAATCAAGTGATACAAAAGGTAGTAAATGTGGAAGATGATCTGCTGGAGAATATAAAAAGTACAGTTGTAAGCAGTGGCAAAATTGGCTTTTCTGAAGATGCAGTATAATATAATGCAATACACAGAATATAGATCAATACAAAGAACAATACTTTTTAGTTTTTGCTAATGAGTGCTTAAAGTTTGTGGCTATAGTTAAATGCAGCTACATCCCTTTGGGGTACTGTAAGATAGACGTTCGCCAAGTGAAGAGTATGTTATGTCAATTTGTCTTTGACACCTGATAACTTGGCAGATGTTGTGACAGATTGTTAGCTTTTAGCTGTAAAATAAAACAAGGATGACAAACATTTAAATTGTATTAAAGAGGAATTATAGTTTTTTTTTGTTTTAGATATACTTGTATTAGAGATCAGTTTAAGCTAATAATCCTCTCAGTGCATGATGATGTACTAAAAACATTATTCCTATAATTGTTTTTAAATAATTTAGAATTTTGTATGCCATTTGCTTATTAGTGCCTTCTTGTGCCTTCTTATTCACTTATTGCACTGAAAGTCTGTCAGATGCTTTTAGATTAAAAGCTATTGGATCACTAAAATCTCTTAGGACTTATAATGCCCTTGATGCTCCAGGTAGGCACATACCAGGTAAGCTTTTTCTATATTGTAGGTAAAAACTCAGGTGTATGTTTTATTTGTTCAATACAACAATAAGGTTCTCTTTTATTGTAATGTTCACATCTGCCCTACAGATTTACTGTATGTGTAGTGTGCATTTTAATTGCAGCTTCATGTTGCAGGTTTTACTTTTAAGTATGTTTATAAAATATCTGCATAGCAATTTACCCAATGAAAATGCATGTACATGCGTTCTGTGCGAGTGGGGAAAAAAACAAATGTTATTAAGCAATTTCTTGTACTGGGTGAACGTTTATGATTGATTTAAAATGGAAAATACAACACAGATACAATGCAGTGTGCGATTTTATACCCTCTTTATGACAATAAATTCATTAAGTTACTATATACGCATTACCTTATTACCTTATTCAGTTGCCACTTGCCTCACACAAACTCCCAACTTCCTTCTTATTTTCCAGATACAATGCACTATCAATGTCAATACTTAGAGGTCAAATGTGGTATTTTTCATATGAAAAACATTTGACTAATATAGAAAACAGGCTAATAACATTTCTTTTTTTGCCCCATTCATACAGATATGCACGTTCACTGGGTGAATTGCTATGCAATGTTTTTAGAAATATACCCCTATGTGTTTAACGTATGCAATATGGCACAAAAGTTAGAAGAAAAATGGTACTGTTACTCATAACATATAAAAAGCCCAATAATACAGAACTTTGTAAATTGTCTTCAGGATTATTTGTGTATGCCCACTCTTTTGCCGCATACACACGATCGGAATTTCCATCCGAAAAAACTTGGATGGTTTTTCCGATGGAATTCCGCTCAAGCTTGCCTTGCATACACACGGTCACACAAAAGCTCTCTGAACTTTCGACCGTCAAGAACACGGTGATGTACAACACTACAACGAGCCGAGAAAATGAAGTTCAATGCTTCCGAGCATGCGTCAAATTGTTTCCGAGCATGCATGATTTTTTGCGCATCCGAACGAACATTTGCATACAGACGAATGCATTTTAGGATAGGAACTTTTTCCAACCGAAAAATTGAGAACTTGCTCTCAATCTTTTGTTGGCAGGAATTCCGCCAGCAAAAGTCTGATAGAGCATACAAATGGTCGCATTTTCCAACCAAAAGCTCTCATTGGTCTTTTGCTGGCCGAATTTGCGATCCTGTGTACACGGCATTTCAGGATGAGATAGTGATAGTAAGAATAATATTATTTTTTTGGGGGGGCAAGTTACCACAACACCATTATCCTGTAGTTTTTAAGATCAAAAGATATCTATGTTGGTGTCCCTTGTCAATTTTACATTGTATTTTTTTAAATGTAACTGCCTACTCCCAAACTGTCATTTGTATTATTCTCCACAATTTGTTTATTGTGCATTAAAAAAAGGAAACAAATAAAATTAGACATGCTATCTGCCAATAGAACTTAGAACAATAGAACCAAAAAGTGCATTCTATGCATCCAAAAATACAGAAAATATACCAAATCAAATCATTATTCAACCAAAAAAATAATGTCAAAGCAATAACTCCAAGGCCAATAATAAATAACATCTCCTCCGATTCCGCAACATGTCTGGTTGATGAACGACCGCAAAACGAAAATCGCGAAATGAAAAGCATGAATCAACACTCACCAAACTTCTACTAACACGAAATTAGCAGAAGGAGCCCAAAGAGTGGCGCTAAAGAGCTGAAAAACCATGTAGTACGTGACTATGTTCGTGATTGTTGGCCAACAATTGTGTGGCCATGTGTACGCAAGACAAGTTTGGGCCAACGCCCTTTGGACAAAAGTTCATGGTTTTGTTAGCCAACAATCCGATTGTGTGTACGAGGCTTTAGTTTGCAATGAGCCATAAGAACTAGGGTTGCACCGATACCACTTTTTTAAGACCAAGTACAGGTACTTCTTCTTATTAAGAACTAACCAATTTCTATCCTTGCAACAACATTGCAGTAGACTAATAATAGATAATTATCTGATTGACTGCTTTTGCATTACCACACTTTTCATATTGCTCTGTGGCCTAATTGTATGTGTAATCCATATTGCCTATTTACTTTGCTTTTGTCAGTCCACTATTACAATTACTTGTGTCAGAAGCATTTGCCTATAGGTTAATTTCTAATCGCTCTTTCAGATTATTAAAAAAGGCCACTAAAATCAATGTAAAGCACACCCATACACATAAGATGCATTTAATATGACATGAAGGCATGTGCTATTTTTAAAAATGTTACCTGCTTCCTAAAGTTGTATATGTTATGGCCATTAATTGATAAATGTATCATTACAGCGTAACACAGTGTTATACATTCAGTTATAATTAAGAAATAATGTACAAGAAATATGTCACACAAAGCTAATATAGAAATAGCAACACTTACTGCAAATGTAACATCTGGCTGTAACTATGAAAAGATCCACTTGTGCTGAACTACTTGTAGCAATGTAGGACATTATGGTAATGTCAACCTTTATTAGTTCTGTATCAGAAAACACAGAAAAACAAAACAAATGCAAACATATACAATGATTACAATTATAAATTAATGTGAACCATGAGGTTTTTTTTTTTTACTGTTGAATTATTCTTACAAAGCCAACATAATGTGTTTGGGAAATCATCATAAAAATATTGTTACAAGCACTAAGTAGTTTTTTTTATAGTGTTTGTGTTGATGGTGGAGTGTAGAAAAGTGAGTGCGAGGATTGTTTTTTTTTTTTCCCATCACAGCCCCCGTTCACACCTATGCGAATTTTAAAATACATTCATTTGAATGTATCTGGTTCACATATGTGCGTTGCATTCGCACTGCGCATTGCACAAAAAAAGTGTGCGTTTTTTGGGCATTGCGGTGCGAATTACAAGCCCATTATCTCCTATGGGAACGCATCTGATTCGCAGATGCATTGCGTTCTGAACAAGGATTTTCTCCTTCTCCTCACTACATCTCCCCCTCTCTCCCCCTCCCTCCCCCTCTTCCTGCTCACTGATCCGCAGCTACAATGCAGAGAAGCCTTTGAAAAACTGATTTTTATCTTCCCAGTGAAACCTGAGCTTTAATTCGCACCGCACATGTGTGAACCCAGGCTTAAGGTTTTAATTGGCAGTGGAATTAAAGGTCAGATGGCTAAACAGACCAAAGATTTAATTGTAAGATTAGTTTTTTTTTTTTGTAATAAGTAATGGTGGTAGAGCAACAAACTCTTGTGAGAATGAAATCCTATTATCAGTGCAATTTTTTGTTCACTGTTTTACTTTTTACCTGCTAAACATATAGTATGTTGAACAGCCAGTATTGTAATTTACTCACATTTGGCAACGTCAGTGACATGCTGATTTCCTGGTTCAGCAATTCAACTTCCTGTGTTATCTCTTTATTACTAGGTTGGTTATTGGACAATGAATCATAATCATCACCTCTGTATAACTAACAGGAAGGTAATCTAAATAGAGTGGTCTTCCTGGCTTTGCAGCATGGCAGAGGTGTATAAGTTTCATGGCTTTACAGAAATTTTACTGTAAAGTATATCAAAATAGATGAAAGCAGGCTATTTATTTGCAGGTACATCAAAGTACTGCAATCCCCAGAACATTTAATATTATCAAATATTGATAAGGGCATGGGACTTTGTATGCAGCATTTATTGGAGACAGGACACATTTCATTTAGAATTACAAATTCCAAAATTGTATTTATACATATAAGACATTTTTTTTTAAATACACATTTTTATTGAAAATCAGTTCAGAATACATAGCATGTCAGTATCATCAATTGTGGAGACTGAAGACTCAACAGATATCCAAAGTCCATGTGAATACCATAGATATATGACAGTGCTAGAAATAAGTATATCTAATATACATACAGTAGTCAAATACCTAGAAGTTACAAATATAGTCATATTGAATTGAGGAGGACTCCAAGAAGGGGAGGTCCTGAGGCTTAAAAAAGTACCTGAGAGTCTCTTCAAATCTTTTGACGCTCATGCGGTGATAATAAATGTTAAAACATTTATATAACATAAAACATAAAAACAAAAAGAACATAAACCAGTGAGTGTACAGTCACTAACGAGTAGAACAGAGCGGGTTACGGGAGACCAACTTAGGCAAGCGGAAATTAGTGCCAATAAATTAAGGGGACAGTGTTAGAATGTATAAGAGGACTCCGAGTAATTAAGGAACCCAAGATTTCCATTTTCGATCATAAGTGTGCATAGTGTCCGTAATTGTATGAGAATTTTTTTCCATAAGTTGGATGGCAGACATACGTCTAAGGACCTGGTCCCATGGGACCCCTGGGGTGCGCCAAAACAAGGCTATACACCAGTGGACCGCGCTAAATAATGTGTGGGACAATTTTTGGTCATGGGGAGAGGCCCTAGGGATATCCGCAAAAAGTAATCCCATCTGGAGAGTTATAGTGATCTGTACCCCTGTGATCTCTGCCACCTTATCTAAAACCTTCTGCCAAAGGCCTCTCAAAGCCTCACAACTCCCAAAAATATGTAGATGGGTCCCCTAAAGCAGTTCTCCGAAACAGTAGGGAAGAATTTATGTAGTTTAGCAGGGGTGTAGTACCACCTTGTGTGTAACTTCATCACCGTTTCTTTAACCACTACGGACCTTGTACATTTATGCAGGTTAGTTATCCTGTCTATCGACTCCTCAGGGGATACCACCTGTCCAGTCTCTGCTTCCCATTGAATCATGGCAGAGGATTTGTCTGAAAGGCCTAAGCCCCCCAGATAATTGTATAGCAGTGAGATTATCCCTTTGTCTCTGGATGAAGGGCCATAGAGACTCTCAAAAGTGTTAATAGGAGTGGAGTCTGTCCTGGGAAAGTATGTGTTGTAAAAATGTCTGATCTGCAGATATCTGTAAAACTCTGACCAGGGCAAAGAGTGAGAGGATTGTAATGATAAAAAGGAGTGGAGCAGTCCATCTTTCTGGAGGGATCCAAGCGTGACAAGGTCTCTAGAAATCCATAGGGCAAAGGAGTCAGGGTTAGGGAAAGCAGCAATAAATGATGGGTTGCCAACAAACGTGGCCCATTTGGGGTAAGGCGGGAGTAGGGAGAACTTCTTTTTGTACAGGGACCACAGGTGTAAGGATTGACCCGCTACCGAATTAAGGGGGGAGATATCCCTTGGATGGATTGCAGGGGCCCATAATAATCCCGGTAAAGAGTAAGGAGCTATGGAGGAGCGTTCAAAACTGAGCCAGGGGATCCCGAGAGGGGGGACATGCCACTGAGCCAACTGTGTAAGTCTAGCTGAGAGGTAATAGTGCCAAAGATTGGGGAGGCCCAATCCTCTTTGGGCCTGGGGTCTGTAGATCATTTGCTTACCTAATCTGGGTTTTTTATTGTGCCATACAAATTTATTTATATCTCTCTGGATGGATTCAATCGTTTGTTGAGACACATAATTTGGGAGGGCTGTGGGAGATGTCAAGGGACACCATCTGGTGATCAGACCACGGGCAGGAGTGAATGGCAGCAGAGGTAGAATTAGCTAGTAGGATAGGAGAACAAAACAGATAGTCCAATCTGGAATAGCTGTCATGAGGGTGGGAATAAAATGTGTACTCTCTGGCACCGACATTATGTGCTCTCCAGGAGTCCACCAAATTATGAGAGTGTAGTAGTGACTTTAGAGTTTTAGGGAAGGCGTTACAGGTACTGCCCATTCTGCTCCTATCCATGGCCGAATGCGCCACCAAATTGAAGTCCCCTCCTAGAAATAGATGAGGGGAGTTATATTTGTCCAATACCTGGAAAAAGGCCTTAAAGAATGATGCTTGGGAATCATTAGGGGCATACACGTTGGCAATAGTAACCCTCTTGCCCTATAAGGAGCCCTGTAAGATGATGAACCTACTGGAGGGATCTTTGTATATATTATGAGCTTCAAAAAATAAACCTTTTTTGATAAATATTACAACCCCTCGGGATCTAGAACCAAATGTCGTGTAATACCCCTGCCAGAAAGCCCTATTGAAATAAGTAGGGTGATTGTTTTCGGAGAAATGGGTCTCCTGGAGGAGAATGATATCAGCTTGAAGACGTTTGTACGTAGTAAACGCCTTCTTCCGTTTTTGGGGGGAGTTAAACCCCCTAACATTATGGGATATTAATTTAAGACCCATTGTACGAGTAGAAAGGTATAAGGGCACAGATCAGTTTGAAAAGATCCCGAGGGGTTGGTGGCCATCGTCCCCCACCCTATAAGGAGGGGATGTCCGGTCGGTATACTATTATGAAAACAGTGCAGATAAGGACAAATTTCGTGGCACCTACAGACATGGTCTCGTAACCCAAAAACCATAAACTAAAAAACAGAGAAACAAAAATACAAAACTTTGGGGTCAGGAGGGGAAAGACCATCCTGACAGAAGGATAATATGTTTAACTGTAAAAGAAAAAACCTCTTGAACAGTAGGACAATAATGTCCAACAATCTCGGATGCTTGTATGAGAGAATAAGGAGAGACAAAAAAACAAAACAAAAAAAAACAAACAGTCTGTGTGAGAGAAAACTAGAAAACTAATTCCAGGAGGGGGAGCCACAAAGTACCACACCCTCGCCCTTTTTTCTCTCTCCAAATCCCTCAAACTGTAGAGTTCCACAAGAGTGGGGGAACAACCAAGCGGGTGCCACTGAACGTTGGCAATGCGGGGAACTCATTTTGAGATAAAATGTGCCTGGAGGTGCATACATACTCTGGGAAGGAGAGGTGTTCCAGCGATATGAGACAGGTAGGTATTTCTCACCCCTCTGGAGGAAGTTCAGGTTGCACCTCAGCCGATCCAAAAAAGTCCCGTATTCTATGTAAGAAAAACAAAAAAAGAAAGACAACCAGCCAAAAAAAAATATATCAAGGAAAAGAGACATCTTGGGTAAGAGAGCCGATGCGGGTGGATAGTAATAAACTGCTAGAATCTGTGGTCTCTGCTTTCCTGTCTCTGTCGTCTGCGGTCCCTCTGAGGAGATGGGGTGGCCCGGATGGCAGAAGGGCAAAGGGTGGACAGCATCCTAGGAAGGTCTTCTTTGGCCATGAGACCTAGTTTTACTAGGAGTTCTTTACCTTCTTGAACGGTGATGACAGTGTACGTGGATCCATTATGGATGACCTGGAGTTCAAAGGGAAACCCCCATCTGTATCTGATACTTGCTTCTTGGAGAGGAGTGGTGATCTCCCTAAGCTTACGGAGTTTGTCTAAGGTGGCTGGTGATATATCTGGGTATATTTGGATTTTGGTGCCATCCAGCATGATGTTAGGGGTGTTACGAGAGGCCCTAAGAATCTCCTCTTTTACCAGATAATCCTCAAGGCATAAAATTATGCCCCTTGGAGGCCTATCTTCTGGGGGTATAGGTCGGAGAGCCCTGTGTAGCCTGTCACAAGCAAAGGCAGTCAGGGGTGATCCTGGCAGCAGGGACTGGAATAGCTTATGGACAGCAGGGGTTAACTCAGTAACCAGCTCAGGGACCCCTCTGATTCTTAGGTTGTTTCTCCGATTTCTGTTGTCCAGGTCCTCCAAATGGGCCTGGAGCTGAGTAACAGAATCTGTGAGGGCCTCATGATCTCTCCAGAGATCAGTGTATGCGAGCTGCAGCTCATCATGCTTAGTCTCTAAGAGATCAGTTCTCCCACCAAGTACCGCTATCTCATGCTGTAATGTATTTGTAGATTTATGGAGTATGGAGTAAGGCTGTCATCCAGATCAGCTTTTGTGAGTTGCAGCGTGTACTCACTGTCCCCGAACGAATGTGCAGGAGTGGCCGTCAGACTGTGTGCAAGAGCTGAAGCACGCTGAGTAGCGGCACCATCTTGGGATCTCTCTGCCATCTCCCGGGCTCTGAGGAGATAGTTAGTTAGGGACCTTTGAGCTGGTTTACCGCAAGGGGACATGTAGGACGGCATGCACCGCTTGTTCCCCCGGGGGTGCAGGTAGGTTTGGGATCAATTAGAAGCTTAGTCGGCCCCGGGGAAGGCGTTGTAGTTCCACGCGGTGACGGAGCTCTGCTCAGAAGCGACCTTCCAGTTCCGCGCCACGCATGCCCCCCCTATATAAGACATTATAAAATCTTTCTCAAAAGAAACTACTAAAGTGGAGCCAAACCCACCAATTTAACTGTTTCCCAAAAAATCATGTCTTGACTAATACCTGTTAATTACTAGTGTGCTTATGTGAGCTCCCAGCCAAACTGACAAGCCATGACATGGCTGATGTCATAGCTGATCACATGGGCAGAACCATGGCAACTGCCAATCAAACAGAGGCTAAGGTGGCTTCTTTGGCTGTAAAGGATAGGAGGGTTTTGTTTTTCCTAATTGAATATATAAATATACTGTATATTCTGGCATTATCTAATAAACAGACTGAATTTCTAGAATTCTAATACCACCACATATTTAAAGTGATATTAAAGGCAAATGTTTTAAATAAAATTAAAAAATATGCTTATTACTTACCTGCTTTGTGCAATTATATTGGTACTGCCTGCTCCTTCTTCCTCTGGGTACCCCTTTAGCAAACTACACTATATTGTCAAAAGTATTGTGACGCTTGCCTTTACACACACATGAACTTTAATGGCATCCCAGTCTTAGTCTGTAGGGTTCAGTATTGAGTTGGCCCACCTTTTGCAGCTATAACAGCTTCAACTCTTCTGGAAAGGCTGTCCACAAGGTTTAGGAGTGTGTCTATGGGAATGTTTAACCATTCTTCCAGAAGCGCATTTTTGAGGTCAGGAATTGATGTTGGATGAGAAGGCCTGGCTCGCAGTCTCTACTCTAATTCATCCTAAAGGTGTTTTATTGGGTTGAGGTCAGAACTCTGTGCAGGCCAGTCAAGTTCCTCCACCCAAGTGATCGAGGGGTTAGGAGGATATGTGCTGGGGGGGGCTTTGGCAGGGGGAAGACAATGCTAGAAGTGTGGATTGGATTTGAAATCTGACAACATCTCTTTGCACTATCTCTCTCTTGTCCCAAAGCACCCCCAGCACATATCCTACCCCTTACCCCTCCCCCTTGCTCTGGCCCTCTTCTCTCACAAAGCGCCCCCCAGTACTTATCTGACATGGGACAGGAAGTGAAGGGAAATCTTCCTAAAGGGACAAAAGAGGCAAAATTAAACCTTACATGGTTTATAACCCTCCCCTACTCTATACAAAATGAAAAAAAAAAGTTTTACCTATAGTTCTACTCTATAGGGATACTTTATAGGTGCATTGTCTCTCAAAGAAAGGAGAACACACATACATAAAATAAAAACATCTTCTTTCTCCCGTAGGCTATTGCAATATATGGGGAGCATGCGACTCACTCCACTTTTGCATTGGACAGTGATGATACTTGCTGATTGGCCCAGTGCTATTACATGAGTTGGGTTGGGGATCTTAAGTCCTATATAAGCTCCAAGTCAGAAAATGGAGATTATACAGGGCTCATTGCTCCCAGCTGCAGGTAAGACCCCCCCCCCTTTTTCCTCTCCCAGATACAGGGCAAGGAAATCTTCCCAGCTGGGACCCAAGGAACCATAAAAATATAAAAAATGTTCTAAAAAATGTCAACTCTTTTTAAATCCGAAAAAAAATTTTTGGTTAACCCCTTCCCATGACGTAACACATATATGCAGCCCCACAGACAGCACTGGACTGTTTTCAGTGGGGGCACATATATGTGTATCTCCCTTTGTGCTGGGCGCGTGCTGCACAGCGCACTCCCAGCACAGAGACCGGGGTCTTACCGAGAGCCCCGGGCTTCGCACTAACGATCAGGATCCGGACGATTACAGGTCACCTGATCACTGTGGTAACCTTTGAATGGCTACCACAGTGATCATTTTCTCATTCTCTCTCTATGAATTGATAGGAAAGATACAATGTATCTTTCTCTTTCCTTGTGAAGAGGAAAAAAAGTGAGTGTAAAAAGAATTTCTAAAATAAATAAATAATAAGAAATAAAATTAAAAAAATAAAGAAAAAATACCTAAATCAAGGTTTGATCTAGGTCAGTGCCAGGGTTAGTGTCTGGGTCAAGTAAGGGGTCAAAGGTCAAGCTCAGTATATTTTGGACAGGAATTTTATTTAGTTTTTTTAAACTAGTATCAACGCCAGTTAGTTTCAGTGTTATTGTGTTCTAGGTAGGACAAAAAAAAAGCAAAATGCACACTATTGCTTCTGGGCTGTGCACTTCAGAGCACAAACCAAGCCACGAAGTCCAAGGAATTGTCTGTAGACCTCCATGACAGGATTATATCGAGGCACAGATCTGATGATGTATGGAAGAAGTTTGGAACCACCAGGAGTCTTCTTAGTGAGGGCCACCTGACCAAACTGAGTGATCAGGGGAGAAGGGTCTTAGTCAGGGAGGTGACCAAGAACCTGATGGTTACTGTGATAGAGCCCCAGAATTTCTCTGTGGAGAGATGGGAGCCTTCCAGAAGAACAACCATTTCTGCAGCACTCCGCCAATCAGGCCTGTATGGTAGAGTGGCTAGACGGAAGTCACTCCTCAGTAAAAGGCACATGACAGCCCACCTGGAGTTTGCCAAAAGGCACCTGAAGGACTCTCAGACCATGAGAAACAAAATTCTCTGGTCTGATGAAACAAAGATTGAACTCTTTGGCCTGAATGGCAAGCGTCATGTCTATAATAAACAAGGGCACCACTCATCACCTGGCCAATACCATCTCTACAGTGATGCATGGTGGTGGCAGCATCATGCTGTGGGGATGTTTTTCAGGGGCAATGACTGGGAGACTAGCCAGGATTGAAGGAAAGGTGAATGCAGCAATGTACAGAGACATCTTTGATGAAAACCTGCTCCAGAGCATTCTGGACCTCAGACTGAGGAGAAGGTGCATCTTCCAACAGGACAAAGACCCTAAGCACACAGCCAAGATAACAAAGGAGTGGCTACGGGTCAACTTTGCGAATGTCCTTGAGTGGCCCAGCCAGAGCCCAGACTTGAACCCGATTGAACATCCTTGGGGAGATCTGAAAATGGCTGTGCACTGACGCTCCCCATCCAACCTGATGGAGCTTGAGAGGTCCTGCAAAGAAGAATGTGAGAAACTGCCCAAAAATAGGTGTGTCATGCTTGTAGCATCATACACAAAAAGACTAGAGACTGTAATTGGTGCCAAAGATGCTTCAAAAAGGTATTGAGCAAAGGCTGTGAATACTTATGTACATGTGATTTTTTTTCATTTTTATTTTTAATACATTTGCAAAGATTTCAAACACACTTTTTCACATTTTCATTATAGGGTATTGTTTGTAGAATTTTGAGGAAAATAATGAATTTGATCCATTTTGGAATAAGGCTATAAAATAACAAAAAGGTGGAAAAAGTGAAGCGCTGTGAATACTTTCCCGATGCACTGTATCCATAATCATTTACTACAAAATGAAAGCCCAATGTGTCCTGAAAAAAACAAGCTATAATTAACCTGGATGCACAAAGTAGTTGTGATAATATGTACGGTTTTACGAACACATGTCAAAGTTGGAAAATTGTGCTTAGGCATTAAGATCTGTTTATCCTTAGGCGTGAAGGGGTTAAGTACAATTTTAACCACTTGAAGACCAGGCCTATTTCTGACATGTGTTGCTTACAAGTTAAAATCAGCATTTTTTGCTAGAATATTACTAAGAACCCCCAAACATATATATTTTTTTTTTTAGCAGAGACCCTAGAGAATAAAATGGTGGTCGTTGCAATATTTTATGTCACACTGTATTTGCGCAGCGGTCTTTCAAACGCAATTTTTGGAGAAACAATACACTTCAATTAATTATAAAAAAAAAAAAAAAAAACAATAAAGTTAGCCCAGTATTTTTGTATAATGTGAAAGATGATCTTATGTTGAGTAAATGGATACCTAACATGTCATGCTTTAAAATTGCGCACACAATGGCAACAAACTGCGATACTTAAAAATATTGATGTTTTAAAAAATTTTAACACAATTTCGCTCTCACTCTAATGATCATGGTGATACCTCACATGTGTGGATTGAACACTGTTTACATTTGGGAGCGCGACTTATGTATGCATTTGCTTTGACTGGCGAGCACGGAGGGATGATGTACTTTAAAACATTCTTTTTTTTCTTATTTATTTTATTTATTTACTTATTTTTACACTGCCCCTTTAAAAAAAATTTTGATCACATTTATTGCTGTCACATGGAATGTAAACATCCCTTGTGACAGTAATAGGAAGTTTAGCTTAGCGACATAGGCTGTGTTTCACAAGAAAGACAACCGTCTGCTCTAAAAAACAGTACCGGGGTGATGCCTGCAGCTACAGGCATTAAACTGATACAACCACTTTAAGCCAATGATGTACAGGTACATGATTTGGGGACAAGTGGTTAATGGAAGTAAGTGAGGCAGATAAATCAAGAAGAATGCAAGAGAACAAAACAAATGAACAAAAAGTAAGATAAAAACAAATATATTAAACAAGGAAAAAAAAACAGGTCTTGATGTTCATTCTCAGAAGACCCAACCAGGGGCTGAATGAAAAACAAACTCACAGATTCCTTCATCCACACAAGCAAGGTGGATGCAGGAATCCTCCCTGCTGTGATATTGTATTCTGACAGCAGAGACTTTTCCCCTGTCAGAATACATTAATCAGGGCTGCAGCCATGGGCTGCAGCAGCTGATTAAAAGCAGGGTTTCCAGCAGGACCATTCAGCAGAAGCCAATCTAATGATTGGCTTCTTTCAAACAGAGAGGGTTACACACAGATCAATGTTCCTGCTGAACAGTCTTCAGGTCTCTTACTTAAGCAATGTTTTAGAATTTTTTATTTAGTTCTTTCAGTATAGAGCTAGGCTTGCAACAGAGATACTTGGAGTTTTTGTAGGTTCCACAATAAAGATGAGGCTCTAATTTTTCTGAATATTATTTTTATTCAAGGGATTGTAAAGTCAGAAGGTTTTTTTATCTTATTGCATTCTATGCATTAAGATAAAAAGCCTTCTGTGTGCAGCAGCCCCACCTCGGCCCCCCCTAATACTTACTTGAGCCCCATCTCTGTCCAGCGGTGTCCACGAGTGTCTCAGCCAAGCGGGACTCTCCCTCCTCATTGGCTGAGACACAGAAGTGGTACCATTGGCTCCCGCTCCTGTCAATCGAAGTCAGTTAGACAATCAAGAGAGAGAGGGGTGGGGCTGAACCGCAGCTCCATGTCTAAATGGGCACAGGGAGATGCAGCTCGGCTCAGGTGCCCCCATAGCAAGCTGCTTGCTGTGGGGGCACTCAAAAGGAGGGAGGGGCCAGGAGCACAGAAGGGGGGCCCGAGAATAGGAGAATCTGGGCTTCTCTGTGAAAATCCAGTGCAACAGAGCAGGTAAGTTTGGCATGCTTGTTATTTTTATAGAAAAAAAAAACAAGACTTTACAATCACTTTAAACACTAAACAGTGCATTTTGTGGCATCTAATAGCCACATCTTCAGGATAGCATACATTTCTATAACTGGCATTGTTGCAGAAATTTTTTTTTCCCTCAGACGGCATTACTACTACTTAGAGGGTAGATTTTTTTTAAAGTTTGGGCATTCCAGTATTTTTTATTGCTCTATAGGGATGAGCTTCATGTTCGAGTCGAACCCATGTTCGACTCGAACATCGGCTGTTCGATCGTTCGCCGAATTGCGAACGTTATGGGCCGTTCGCGCTAAATTCGTGTGGCGCGTCACGGCCCATAATTCACTGCGGCATCGCAGTGCATTGCTGGCTGATGATTGGCCAAGCATGCACTATGACCCGCATGCTTGGCCAATCACAGCGCCGTCAGTAGAGAGAGCTGTAATTGGCCAAAGCCAGGGTGGCTTTGGCCAATTATGGCTCAGGGGATTTAGTACACACCCCACACTATATAAGGCCGCCTGCACGGCGGCCCTGTGTAGTGTGTGTTCCGGTGTGCTGAGAGATAGAGAGAGAGAGAGAGAGACAGTGTCATTTGATTTGAGTTAGATAGATTAGGCAGAACAGTCAGTCAGTTAGCTGCACTTACAGTGTATTGTGTATATATATGCATCCCAGGTGTTGCATATATATATATATATATATATACACTGTATTCAGTTTAGCTAGATCCGTTCCTGTTATCTTCTATCTAGACTATTTACATTTAATGCAGTGCGTCCTGCTCACAGTGTTCAGCTAGATCCGTTCCTGCTATTTACATTTAGTGCAGTGCGTCCTGCTCACAGTGTTCAGTTAGATCCGTTCCTGTTATCTTCTAGACTATTTACATTTAGTGCAGTGCGTCCTGCTCACAGTGTTCAGCTAGATCCATTCCTGTTATCTTCTAGACTATTTACATTTAGTGCAGTGCGTCCTGCTCACAGTGTTCAGCTAGATCCGTTCCTGTTAAATTCCTACTGACAGGCAGGCTTGTCTGGTTACAGTATATAAAGCTACCTGAAGAAAATTACAGGTGTTCTATTTGATCCTATTAGTACCACGGTCAGGCAGCTAGACTATTTACATTTAGTACAGTGCGTCCTGCTCACAGTGTTCAGCTAGATCCGTTCCTGTTATCTTCCTACTGACAGGCAGGCTTGTCTGGTTACAGTATATAAAGCTACCTGAAGAAAATTACAGGTGTTCTATTTGATCCTATTAGTACCACGGTCAGGCAGCTAGACTATTTACATTTAGTACAGTGCGTCCTGCTCACAGTGTACAGCTAGATCCGTTCCTGTTATCTTCCTACTGACAGGCAGGCTTGTCTGGTTACAGTATATAAAGCTACCTGAAGAAAATTACAGGTGTTCTATTTGATCCTATTAGTACCACGGTCAGGCAGCTAGACTATTTACATTTAGTACAGTGCGTCCTGCTCACAGTGTTCAGCTAGATCCGTTCCTGTTATCTTCCTACTGACAGGCAGGCTTGTCTGGTTACAGTATATAAAGCTACCTGAAGAAAATTACAGGTGTTCTATTTGATCCTATTAGTACCACGGTCAGGCAGCTAGACTATTTACATTTAGTACAGTGCGTCCTGCTCACAGTGTTCAGCTAGATCCGTTCCTGTTATCTTCCTACTGACAGGCAGGCTTGTCTGGTTACAGTATATAAAGCTACCTGAAGAAAATTACAGGTGTTCTATTTGATCCTATTAGTACCACGGTCAGGCAGCTAGACTATTTACATTTAGTACAGTGCGTCCTGCTCACAGTGTTCAGCTAGATCCGTTCCTGTTATCTTCCTACTGACAGGCAGGCTTGTCTGGTTACAGTATATAAAGCTACTTGAAGAAAATTACAGGTGTTCTATCCCAGCTTAGTGCAGCTACAGGCCATTAGTATGTCTGGAAGGCCAAGAAGGAGAGGCAGACAGTCACAAGCCAATAAGAGAGGGCAAGCAGGCTCTGTGTCTAGTGCTGGTCGTGGAGACGGTGCATCCTCATCAGCACGTGGCCATGGGACACGCTTGGCCTTTTTTTCGGCAGCTGGCCGTGTTGAGCCGCAACATGCGGAAGACTTGGTCGAGTGGATGACCAAGCCGTCCTCATCCTCCTCATCCTCTCTCACCCATGCCCAGGGTGCTTTGTCTGGCAAAGCAGCGGCCTCTTCCCTCAGCTCAATGTCATCAGTGACTCCTTCCCTAGCTCCACCATGTCCTCATGAGGATTCCCTCGAACTGTTTGACCACAGTGTTGGGTACATGCTCCAGGAGGATGCCCAGCGTTTGGAAGGCTCTGATGACGATACTGAGCTCGATGAAGGCAGTAACATGAGCACGGACAGAGGGGGTGCCCAAGAAGGACAGCAATCTGGCAGTCATGCTCCCCCTGCTGCAGCATACTGCCAGGTTTGCTCCAGTGATGAGGAGGGAGGGGATGATGAGGTCACTGACTCAACGTGGGTGCCTGATAGGAGAGAGGAGGAGGAGGAGGAGGAGGAGGAGGCGGCGGCACATCACCAACGAGGCAGGATGCCCTCCAGGGGCCAGCCTAAGGGCAGCACATTGACTGCATCACACCCCAAAGCTCCACATGTGCAGGGCGCTGCAGTCTCTGCGCGTTATTCAAAAAGTTCTTTGGTGTGGGCCTTTTTTGAGACGAGTGCATCAGATCGCACCGCTGCTATTTGCAACATATGTCTCAAGCGTATCTCGCGTGGCCAAAACATCTCCCGCTTGGGTACCACATGCTTGACCAGACATATGTTGACCTGCCATGCAGTTCGTTGGCAAGCGTATCTAAAAGACCCACACCAAAGAACAAAGAGGATCTCTCCTTGCTCCTCATCAGCTGAGATTTCCAACCCCACTAGACCTTCAGTCCTCTCTGAGACCTGCAGTGAGAGGAATGAAGGTGTAGAATTAGGTGTGTCACAGCCAAGTACTTGTGGGCAATCTGCTTTTGGTACACCGACGTCAGATTGTACCAGGCAAATTTCCCTGCCCCAGCTGCTGCACCGCCGAAAGAAGTTTGCTCCCAGCCATCCACATGCCCAGCGGTTGAATGCTAGCTTGGCAAAATTGCTAGCACTTCAACTGCTGCCTTTTCAGTTGGTAGACTCTGCCCCCTTCCGTGAGTTTGTGGAATGTGCGGTTCCTCAGTGGCAGGTACCCAAACGCCACTTTTTCTCACGGAAGGCGATTCCGGCTCTCTACCGGCATGTGGAAGGCAATGTCCATGCCTCGCTGGACAGGGCGGTCAGCGGTAAGGTGCATATTACCGCTGACTCATGGTCCAGCAGGCATGGACAGGGACGTTACCTAAGTTTCACGGCGCATTGGGTGACTCTGCTGGCAGCTGGGAAGGATGCAGGACAAGGTGCAGTAGTGTTGGAGGTTGTTCCGCCACCACGCCTCCAAAATGCTGATTGTGACACACCTCTCTCCTCCACCCCCTCCTCTTCTTCTTCCTCCATGGCCTCTTCCTCGGAACCAGCGGTGCTCCGTAGGCGTTCAAGGGGCTACGCAAGTACACAGGCCAAAAGATGCCATGCGGTGCTTGAGCTGGTGTGCTTGGGGGACAGGAGCCACACTGGGGCAGAGGTTTTGTCAGCTCTGCAGGGGCAGGTTCAGAGGTGGTTGACGCCACGCCAACTTAAGGCAGGAATGGTGGTTTGCGACAATGGCACCAACCTCCTCTCTGCCCTCCGACAGGGACAAATGACCCATGTGCCCTGTTTGGCTCACGTCCTTAACTTGGTGGTGAAGCGGTTCTTGGGCAGGTACCCGGGCTTACAGGATGTCCTGAGGCAGGCCAGGAAAGTCTGTGTGCATTTCCGCCGGTCATATAATGCCAGTGCTCGGCTGACGGACCTCCAAAAGGAGTTTAACCTGCCCAAGAACCGCCTAATCTGTGACATGCCCACCAGGTGGAACTCAACGTTGGCCATGCTGCAGCGGCTGCACACGCAGCAGAGGGCCATCAATGAGTACCTGTGCGACTATGGCACCAGGACAGGGTCAGGGGAGCTTGTTTTTTTTTCCCCACGCCAGTGGGCCATGATCAGGGATGCATGCACTGTCCTGTCACCATTCGAGGAGGCCACGAGGATGGTGAGCAGTGACAGTGCATGCATCAGTGACACTGTCCCCCTTGTCCACCTGTTGGAGCACACGCTGCGTGGAATAATGGACAGGGCACTTGAGGCAGAACAGAGGCAGGAAGAGGAGGACTTCCTTAGCTCTCAAGGCCCCCTTTATCCAGACAGTGTTCCTGCGTGCCCGCCGATCACACAGGAAGAGGAGGAGGAGGAAGAGGAGGAGGAGGAAGATTGTGTCAGTATGGAGGTGGAGCCTGGCACTCAGCATCAGCAGCAGTCTTTAAGGGATCAGTCCCAAGAAACACATGGACTTGTACGTGGCTGGGAGGAGGTGGCTGCGGACCATGTCGTTCTTAGTGACCCAGAGGACTCCGGACCGAATGCCTCAGCAAACCTACGCTGCATGGCCTCCCTGATCCTGCAAAGCCTTCGTAAGGATCCTCGTATTCGTGGTATCAAGGAGAAGGACCAATACTGGCTGGCAACCCTCCTTGATCCACGTTACAAGGGTAAGGTTGCGGACCTTATCTTGCCATCGCAGAGGGAGCAGAGGATGAAACATCTTCGGGAGGCCTTGCAGAAAGGTCTGTGCAACGCGTTCCCAGAGACTGGGAGGTTACAAACTCCTGTTTCTGGACAACGTGTTGCTGAGGCTTCGGTCAGTCAAAGAAGGAGCGGTGGAGAAGGTGGCCGTCTGACCGATGCGTTCAGACAATTTTTTGGTCCGCAGCCCCAAGGTATGATCGGTTCCAGCAACCATCGCCAGCGTCTGTTTTACATGGTGCAGGAATACCTAGGGGCAAGATCAGACTTGGACACCTTTCCCACCGAAAATCCTCTGGGTTACTGGGTCTTGAGGATGGATCACTGGCCAGAGCTTGCACAGTATGCAATTGAGCTACTGGCCTGTCCTGCATCCAGCGTTCTTTCAGAACGCACATTCAGTGCTGCTGGAGGCGTGGTAACCGATCACAGGGTGCGTCTGTCCACCGACTCGGTCGATCGGCTGACCTTCATAAAAATGAATGAGTCTTGGATCACCACCAGCTACCAAGCACCTGATGCTGATGTAACCGAATAATTTTTTTTGAAATCTCAGATCCCTTCAAAGACTGCCTATGCTGATGCTGAGTGACTATCCCTGAGTAATTATCCTCTTCCTCCTCAATCATCACGCTGATAGCTTGTAAGAACATTTTTGGTTCTGGGCGCCACCACTAGTGCCTAAGGCACAATTTTTCAGCCCCTGTTTAACAGGGGCGTGTAATTACAATTTTTGATGTAATACTTTGCAGCAGGGCTCGTTCCTGCATTCCAACTAGAGTGTCTGTGAGGGGTTGCAGTGTTGTGGCACCAGCACCAGTGCCTAAGGCCCAATTTTTCTGCCCCTGTCTAACAGGGGCGTGTAATTACAATTTTTGATGCAATACTTTGCAGCAGGGCTCGTTCCTGCGTTCCAACTAGAGTGTCTGTGAGGGGTTGCAGTGTTGTGGCACCAGTGCCTAAGGCCTAATTTTTCAGCTCCTGTTCAACAGGGGCATGTAATTACAATTCTTGATCTAATATTTCACAGCAGGGCCCTGTGAGGGCTTACAGTGTTGTGGCCACAGCAACACCTAAGGCCCAAATTTCTGCTGAGTATATAGGGCAGGACCCTACTTTCAAACATCTAACTTACAAACGACTCCTACTTGCAAACGGAAGGAGACAACAGGAAGTGAGATGAAATCTACCCCTAGGAAGGGAAATTCTTTCCTGTAAGAGTTAATATGGGAAAACAATTTCTCCTTTCCACTGATGCTTTCCAATCCTTGTTCCACAAAAAAACCCAAATTTTCAAAAAACATTTTTCATTGGGACAAAAAAGTGAGGTGAAATCTTCTGAAGAGGAGGAAAGACAGCAAAACAAATGTCACAGGGGTGATAACCCTTCCCTATGTTTTCCAAAAAGCTTAGAAAAGATTTTTTGGCTGGAGCTAAACACGTTAAAAATGTTCAAAATTACAAACAGATTCTACTTAACAACAAACCTACAGTCCCTGTCTTGTTTGCACCGCCTGTATACTGCTGTTCAGAGTATATAGGGCCTGGTGGCCCCACACCTTTCCTTATTTTAATTTGGGTGCGGGGTTCCCCTTAATATCCATACAAGACCCAAAGGGCCTGGTAATGGACTGGGGGGTACCCATGCCGTTTGTCTCACTGATTTTCATCCATATTGCCATGACCCGACATGACATTAAACCCGCAAGCAGTTTTAAATGAGATTTTTTCCTTTAAAAATGACATTTGGTGCAGGGACTGTTCTAAACATGGGAAACACGCGTCACTTTACAGGCATACTATAGACACCCCCCAGGTACGATATTTAAAGGAATATTTCACTTTTTTTTTTTTACTTTAAGCATCATTAAAATCACTGCTCCCGAAAAAACGGCCGTTTTTAAAAGTTTTTTTTGCATTGATACATGTCCCCTGGGGTAGGACCCGGGTCCCCAAACCCTTTTTAGGACAATACCATGCAAATTAGCCTTTAAAATGAGCACTTTTGATTTCGAACGTTCGAGTCCCATAGACGTCAATGGGGTTCTAACGTTCGTGCGAACTTTCGGTCCGTTCGCGGGTTCTGGTGCGAACCGAAACGGGGGGTGTTCGGCTCATCCCTATTGCTCTACATATGATTTGGTTTTTAAAATTAAAAAAGCTTAGCTAGGTTAAGTAAACATTCTGCACTTAAAGTTAGTTAACTACATTTTTCAATTGCATTTACCAAATCCTGTAAAATCAGCCAAAAATATTTTGTTTGTTTTAAATAGTGAGGTGGTTTTATTGTTAAAGAGAGGATAATGGGATTTTTAACCACTTCAGCCCCGGAAGGTTTTACCCCCTTCCTGACCAGAGCACTTTTTACAATTCGGCACTGCGTCGCTTTAACTGCTAATTGCACTGTCATGCAATGCTGTACCCAAACGAAATTTGCGTCCTTTTCTTCCCACAAATAGAGCTTTCTTTTGATGGTATTTGATCACCTCTGCCGTTTTTATTTTTTGCACTATACACGGAAAAAGACCAAAAATGTTGAAAAAAAAATGATATTTTCTACTTTTTGTTCTAAAAAAAATCCAATAAACTCAATTTTAGTCATACATTTAGGCCAAAATGTATTCGGCCACATGTCTTTGGTAGAAAAAATGTCAATAAGTGTATATTTATTGGTTTGCGCAAAAGTTATAGCGCCTACAAACTAGGGTACATTTTCTGGAATTTACACAGCCTTTAATTTATGACTGCCTATGTCGTTTCTTAAGGTGCTAAAATGGCAGGGCAGTACAAAACCCCCACAAATGACCCCATTTTGGAAAGTAGACACCCCAAGGAATTTGCTGAGAGGCATGTTGAGCCCATTGAATATTCATTTTTTTTGTCCCAAGTGATTGAATAATGACAAAAAAAAAAAAAAAAAATTACAAAAAGTTGTCACTAAATGATATATTGCTCACACAGGCCATGGGCATATGTGGAATTGCACCCCAAAATACATTTAGCTGCTTCTCCTGAGTATGGGGATACCACATGTGTGGGACTTTTTGGGAGCCTAGCTGCGTACGGGGCCCCGAAAACCAATCACTGCCTTCAGGATTTCTAAGGGCGTACATTTTTGATTTTACTCCTCACTACCTATCACAGTTTTGAAGGCCATAAAATGCCCAGATGGCATAAACCCCCCCAAATGACCCCATTTTGGAAAGTAGACACCCCAAGCTATTTGCTTTGAGGCATGTTGAGTCCATGGAATGTTTTATATTTTGACACAAGTTGCGGGAAAGTGACAAATTTTTTTTTTTTTTTTTTTGCACAAAGTTGTCACTAAATGATATATTGCTCACACAGGCCATGGGCATATGTGGAATTGCACCCCAAAATACATTTAGCTGCTTCTCCTGAGTACGGGGATACCACATGTGTGGGACTTTTTGGGAGCCTAGCCGCGTACGGGGCCCCAAAAACCAATCACTGCCTTCAGGATTTCTAAGGGCGTACATTTTTGATTTTACTCCTCACTACCTATCACAGTTTCGGAGGCCATGGAATGCCCAGGTGGCACAAACCCCCCCCAAATGACCCCATTTTGGAAAGTAGACACCCCAAGCTATTTGCTGAGAGGCATGGTGAGTATTTTGCAGCTCTCATTTGTTTTTGAAAATAAAGAAAGACGAGAAAAAATTTTTTTTTTTTTCTTTTTTCAATTTTCAAAACTTTGTGACAAAAAGTGAGGTCTGCAAAATACTCACTATACCTCTCATCAAATAGCTTGGGGTGTCTACTTTCCAAAATGGGGTCATTTGGGGGGGTTTTTTGCCACCTGGGCATTCCATGGCCTCCGAGACTGTGATAGGCAGTGAAGAGTGAAATCAAAAATTTACGGCCTTAGAAAGCCTGAAGGCGGTGCTTGGTTTTCGGGGTCCCGTACGCGGCTAGGCTCCCAAAAAGTCTCATACATGTGGTATCCCCGTACTCAGGAGAAGCAACAGAATGTATTTTGGGGTGTAATTTCACATATTCCCATTGCATGTTTGAGCAATATATCATTTAGTGACAACTTTGCGCAAAAAAAAAATAAAAAAAATAAAAAATTGTCTCTTTCCCGCAACTTGTGTCACAATATAAAATATTCCATGGACTCGACATGCCTCTCAGCAAATAGCTTGGGGTGTCTACTTTCCAAAATGGGGTCATTTGGGGGGGTTTTGAACTGTCCTGGCATTTTATGCACAACATCTAGAAGCTTATGTCACACATCACCCACTCTTCTAACCACTTGAAGACAAAGCCCTTTCTGACACTTTTTGATTACATAAAAAAATATTTTTTTTTTTGCAAGAAAATTACTTTGAACCCCCAAACATTATATATTTTTTTAAAGCAAATGCCCTACAGTTTAAAATGGTGGGTGTTTCATTTTTTTTTTTCACACAGTATTTGCGCAGCGATTTTTCAAACGCATTTTTTGAGGAAAAAACACACTTTTTTAAATTTTAATGCACTAAAACACACTATATTGCCCAAATGTTTGATGAAATAAAAAAGATGATCTTAGGCCGAGTACATGGATACCAAACAGGACATGCTTTAAAATTGCGCACAAACGTGCAGTGGCGACAAACTAAATACATTTTTAAAAGTCTTTAAAAGCCTTTACAGGTTACCACTTTAGATTTACAGAGGAGGTCTACTGCTAAAATTACTGCCCTCGATCTGACGTTCGCGGTGATACCTCACATGCATGGTGCAATTGCTGTTTACATTTGACGCCAGACCGACGCTTGCGTTCGCCTTAGCACGAGAGCAGGGGGGACAGGGGTGCTTTTTTTTTTTTTTTTTTTTCTTTATTATTATTATTTTTTTATCTTATTTTTAAACTGTTCCTTTCATTTTTTTTTTTTTTAAATCATTTTTATTGTTATCTCAGGGAATGTAAATATCCCCTATCATAGCAATAGGTAGTGACAGGTACTCTTTTTGCAAAAATTGGGGTCTATTAGACCCTAGATTTCTCCTCTGCCCTCAAAGCATCTGACCACACCAAGATCGGTGTGATAAAATGCTTTCCCAATTTCCCAATGGCGCTGTTTACATCCGGCGAAATCTAAGTCATAAAATGCTCGTAGCTTCCGGTTTCTTAGGCCATAGAGATGTTTGGAGCCACTCTGGTCTCTGATCAGCTCTATGGTCAGCTGGCTGAATCACCGGCTGCATTCTCAGGTTCCCTGTTGAGACAGGAGAGCCAGAGAAAAACACGGAAGACGTTGGGGGGGGGGCATTCCCTCCCACTGCTTGTAAAAGCAGTCTAGAGGCTAATTAGCTGCTGGGATTACTTTTACATGAAAGCCAATCGCTGGCTGAAAAGAATGATACCAAGATGATACCTAAACCTGCAGGCATCATTCTGGTATAACCACTCAAAGTCGTGAATGGCGTACCTGAAGACAAAAAAATGGTTAACAATAAAGCACAGTAAACGGTAAGGTATAAAAAATTGCATATCTGAAAAGCAAGCATGATAAAACATAACAACAATAAAACATTGCAGAATAGAATACAGTAAAAAAGAGCAGAACAATAGAGAGAGAATAGAGAGAGAGAGAACAATAAAACGACAACTATTTTTTTTTTATTTTATATTTTTGTTTGTGTTTTTTTTTTTTTTTTTACACTTTTTTTTGTAACTAACTTTTATAACTGTAACCGGTTCCAGGTTCGGGTCTCTCAAAATGCGATGGCATCTTGGGAGACCCTGTGAAAGTGTGCCTAGTCTGTGCAATGCTGTACCCTACGCTAATACTCAACTAGTGAATGGTAGCGTTCAAAACATTCACCAATGCAAAGACCAGGATTGTCAGGACAGGAGGGACAATAATAGCGGGTGTCACGCCTATATCCGCGCT
This sequence comes from Aquarana catesbeiana, assembly GCF_042186555.1. Taxonomy (NCBI): domain Eukaryota; kingdom Metazoa; phylum Chordata; class Amphibia; order Anura; family Ranidae; genus Aquarana; species Aquarana catesbeiana. The sequence goes on along the minus strand of NC_133328.1, from coordinate 408,577,248 downwards.
TGCTGCAGACACAACATCTTTTTTGGGGGGGTTCGTTGGGTAGGGGTACTCGGGAGGACATAAAAATGCCTCTCATGCAGCCGACTGCATTTGGTTGGGGATGTGAATGGGGGAAGTACGGGCGCTGCAGAAGCGGTGGGTTCCCAATTAGGATTGGCGAATGCAGCAGGAAGGGCACTATGGGCACGACGGGCCTGTGTTTGTCTTCTTGGTGGCAGCGGGACACTACTTGTGCTTGCCACCTGACCAGCTTGAACTGCACTTATGGGACTCGCCACGTCACCAAGTGTTACTGCAGTGCTGGTTTGACTACGACCGGGGTGTACTAGGCTGCTGGTGCTTGCCAGTTCACCAAAACGCTACCAAAAAACTGTTAGCGATCGCAGGGATCAGGCCTGACTCTGCGAACGCTGCAGTTATGCATTTAGTGTTTTGTAAGTGACAGTGATCGATCGATACTGCACTTGGGTGGGCTGGGCTGGGCCGGGCGGAGGGGCAAAACGCAGGTGCTAGCAGGTATCTGGGCTGATCCCGCTAACACTGCGTTTGTGGGAACCCTAAACTGCTGGGGACGCTAGTATAGATCTGATCAGATCAGATATTGATCCGATCAGATACTATACCACTAAGGGAGGTGTATGGTGCGTGCGTGGGTGTTAGCGGTACTGGCGCTAACCTGACGCTGCCTGGGGCTGGTGCTTGCCAGTTCACCAAAACGCTACCAAGAAAACTGTTAGCGATCGCAGGGATCAGGCCTGACTCTGTGAACGCTGCAGTTATGCGTTTAGTGTTTTGTAAGTGACAGTGATCGATCGATACTGCACTTGGGCTGGGCCGGGCGGAGGGGAAGAACGCAGGTGCTAGCGGGTATCTGGGCTGATCCCGCTAACACTGCGTTTTTGGGAACCCTAAACTGCTGGGGACACTAGTATAGATCTGATCGGATCAGATATTGATCCGTACAGATACTATACCACTAAGGGAGGCGTATGCTGCGTGCGTGGGTGTTAGCGGTACTGGCGCTAATCTGACGCTGCCTGGGGCGACGCATATCACCGCCGGGCGATCAGGGGCTAAACCTTTATTAGGTAATAAACGGTGGGTCCCCTGACACTATAAAAAATAAACGAACTAACCAGCGTCACCCGTAACGGTTATACGGTGATCAGTGGTGAAAGGGTTAACTAGGGGGCAATCAAGGGGTTAAAACATTTATTAGATAGTATATGGGGGTCCCTGTCACTATAAAACGCTGACGGCGAACCTAAATATTTACGTTCCTAACTAGCGTCACCAGCGACACTAATACAGCGATCAGAAAAATTATCGCTTAGTTACACTGGTGACAGGGGGTGATCAAGGGGTTAAAACTTTATTAGGGGGGGTTAGGGGGGTATCCTAGACCTAAAGGGGGGGTAATACTCACTGCCCTAACACTGTAACTGTCACAAACTGACACCATGCAGTAATCAGAAAAAAAAAAAAAAATACTGCTTGCTGTCAGTTTGTGACAGGGGGGGGTGATTGGGGGGGGGATCGGGGGGCGATCGGGGGGGATCGGGGGTGTAAGGTATGCCTGGCATGTTCTACTGTGTGTGTGTGTTGTGCACTTACATGTCTTCTCTCCTCGGCGCTGGGACGGAAACTGCCAAGCCGAGGAGAGATGACATCACATCCTCTGCCTGTGTGAAACTACACACAGGCAGGGGAGGATTCCGATTGGCTGGGAGCGATCGCGAGGGGGGGCCACGATCGGATGGTCTCCCCCTCGCCTCCCGACGCTCCCAGTCAAATGCCGACCGCCGCTGGCACCGGGGGGGGGTCCGATCGGACCCCCCGCCTGCGGGAGGCAGATCACGTACAGGTACGTGATTCTGCCTGCCCGTGCCATTCTGCCAACGTATATATACGTTAGGCGGTCGGCAAGTGGTTAAGGTGCCACAGAAAAATTGCAAGCACATATATAAAAAAATATATCAAATTTATTAGTACAGAGATTAAAAATCATCATACAATAACCATTTAATGAAAAAAAGCACCCATTCACAGAAAGCTTTGTGCATGCGCATATTAGCCGCTAAACTGCCTCCACCCCTAGAGAAACAGGGAGTGGAGGCCCCCCCCCGTGCCAGGGAACGCCGGCGAACCACACCACCAGCACAGGACACCCAGGACATCTGGGAAAATCGGAACTAAAAACGGTTTCAAATCTGTCCAAGGATGCATGTCAACCTCATAATAAAGAATGTATATAACAATTATATGTAAAAATTACATCTATAAGAAAAAAGAAAAGGAAAAAATGTTTTCACGAAAAAATATGAGATACATGATTTTATATATATGGTTAAAATATCAACTGGGTATGGACTGGAAAGACGTGGGATCATCATCTGTACATGTTGGTAATATTTTATTCAAAGGGAAAAAGAAATTATATTATCATCTGCAAAAAAGAGGAGCAGGCACACTTATTGACATGACGAGAACCGTAAATGCAATACATACTAATGACAGCCATATTAAGCATGTAAAATAGGCGACAAGGATAAATGGATTGATATTAATGACAAGGTGACTGAGCCAAAGCAAAACAAAAGAACAAAAAAAACAAATAATCAAACATAAATAATACAAAATGGGAAATATTTCTAAAAATACAGGAGAGAAGAAAACGAAAAAAGGGAAGAAGAAAAGAAAGGAAGTGAATGAGGATGATGCATGAATTTAAAGTTTTTTATCATAACCTCCCATCACGAAGCCTGGTAAAAAAGGTTTTAAATTAAAGGCTTCGTTGAGGCCAGGCGGAGAAGTCGCATTCAAGTTGGATATCCAAAGAAGCTCGCGTTGCAGGAGACCTTTGTTAAAGTCTCCGCCACGTGAGCTTGGGTGTATGCGATCTAATACTAAAACAGAAATTGTGGGAAAAATACCACCATGGACCTGAGCAACATGCCTCCCCAGAGGAAGATCTGGGTTGGCAGTTTGCATTGCCCTGATGTGGCGGTATAAGCGTTGCCACAGTTTTTCAAGTCAAGCTTTATTGTCATTCTGCTACACATAAAAACATACAGTAGAACGAAATGTCGTATCTCAGAGGGCCATGGTGCTACAAACAAATTAAACATAATTATAAATATATATACAATGAATAAAAACACCAATAAAAAAACCTATACACATCTGGGAACTAGGTAACTGTACATATACTATATGTTTCCAAAAGTCTTTGTAGCAGCAAGTGTTTATAAAAGTGTCTAGTGCATATTCAACATTAAAAAGGAGGGGGCGTGAGACGTTCCTGGTCACAATTTATAGGTTGTAGAAAAGGTTTCAAAGAGGATTGGAGTTGAGGGTTCTCACAGCCTGGGGGAAAAAACTGTTCAGCAGTCTGACAGTCCTGGTTTTGATACTCAAGTACCTTCTACCTGATGGCAAGAACTGAAAGAGACTGTGGGAGGGATGGGTAGGATCCCTCACGATACTGGTAGCATTGCTGGAGCACCGTGTATGGAAAATGTCCAGGATGGAGGGGAGGTCTTGCGGTCAGCAGAACTGCAGTTCCCATACCAGACAATGATGCAGCTGATCAGCACGCGTTCAATGGTTCCCCTATAGAATGTAGTAAGGATGGGTGGAGGGAGACTGTCTTTTTTAAGGCGGCGGAGAAAATATAGGTGCTGTTGTGCCTTCTTGGTTAGTGACGTGATGTTGGTTGTCCAGGTAAGATCCTCTGAGATGTGCACTCCCAGGAATTTAATACTGCTTACTCTCTCCACAGTCAAGCTGTCGATGGTCAGTGGGTGGTGATCAACAGAATTTCTCCTGAAATCCATCACAACCTCCTTTGTTTTGTTTACATTAAGGAACAGGTTGTTTGTACTACACCATTTAACCAGCTGTTCCACTTCCTCTCTGTAGAGCGTTTCATCATTGTTGCTGATGAGACCTACCACAGTTGTGTCATCCGCAAACTTGATGATATGGTTGGAGCTGAACTTGGCAGTACAGTCGTGGGTCAGCAGTGTGAAGAGCAGCGGGCTGACCACACATCCCTGTGGGGCACCCGTGCTCAGTGTGGTAGTGCTTGACGTGCTGCAGCCAACACGAACTGACTGAGGTCTTCCAGTTAAAAAGTCCAGGATCCAATTACAGAGGGGCAGGTTGAGGCCCAGCGAGTTCAATTTAGTGATAAGTTTCTGAGGAATCATTGTATTAAATGCTGAGCTAAAGTCAATGAACAGCATTCTAACATAAGAGTCTTTCTGTTCTAAGTGAGTAAGGGCCAAGTGAAGAGTAGAAGATACTGCATCATCTGTGGAACAGTTTTTACGGTATACAAACTGATATGGGTCCAGCGTGTTTGAAAGACTGGACTTAATGTGATGCATGACTAACCTCTCAAAGCACTTCATCATTATTGGAGTTAGTGCTATGGGACGATAGTCATTCAAACAGGACACAGGTGTCTTCTTTGGCACTGGAATAATGATGGTGGATTTAAGACATGTAGGGACAACTGCCTGGCTCAGCGAAATGTTAAAGATATCTGTAAGGACATCTGTCAGCTGTACAGCACAGTCTCTCAGCACACGTCCAGGTATGTCATCAGGGCCAGTAGCCTTCCATTGGTTGATCCCGAACAGGGTCTTCCTTACGTCGGCTGGAGAAAAGCAGATCGCCTGGTCGTTTCGGGATATTAGTAGTTTTTGTGAAGGTGTTTGGTTCTGCACATCAAACCGTGCATAAAAGTTGTTGAGTGCTTCCAGGAGAGAAGTATCATTATCATTGGCCTGTGGCAGGGGCTTGTACTTAGTGATGGTCTGGATGGCTGGCCACAGGGCCCATGTGTCTGTGCTGTCGCTAAAGTGTTTATTAATTTTTTTTAGCATATTGTTGTTTTGCCTTCTTGATGCCATGAGACAGATTGGCTCTTGCTGTTTTGAGAGCTGTTTTATCTCCTAACCTGAATACCTCATCTCTGGTCTTTAACAGCCCACGAACCTCTGCTGTCATCCATGGCTTCTGGTTGGCACGTGTGGTAATAATCTTGGTGACTGTCACATCATCTATGCACTTTTTGATGTAAGCAGTCACTGTTTCAGTGTACTCTTGTAAGTCTGTATGATTGTTGTAAGTGGCTGCCTCTTTAAACATGTTCCAATCTGTGTGCTGAAAGCAGTCCTGCAGTACTGGGGTAGCATTGTCTGGCCATACTGTGATTTCTTTTTGAACCGGTTTTGCAAGTGTAAGCAACGGTTTGTATGCTGGAATTAGCATAACAGAGAATTGATCTGAATACCCAAGGTGGGGCCGGGGTTCAGCCTTGTATGCATTTTTCTCTGTTGCATAAACAAAGTCCAGTATGTTGTTTCCCCTTGTTGCAAAATTCACATGTTGGTAGAACTTCGGCAAAACTGTCTTTAAGTTTGCATGGTTGAAGTCACCAGCAATAATGAAAAAGCCATCAGGGGTGTTTGTTGTTCGCCGATAGAGCTGTAGAGTTCATGAAGTGCGTCCTTAGCGTTTACACACGGGGGTATGTAAACCATGACAATAACAATGGCTGTGAACTCCCTCAGCAGGTAGAATGGTCGACACTTCACAAACATAAACTCTACCAGCGATGAGCAGTGTTTTGTTACCAACACAACATTGTTACACAATTCTTTGTTGATATACACACAGACCACCTTCACGAGTCTTACCGGACAGTGATGAATCTCTCAGTAGCAGGTTAGCCCGTGTAGCTGAATGGAGGAATCCAGGATGTTATTTAGCCATGTTTCGGTGAAGATAAACGCACAACAATCTCTTGTCTCATGCTGTGTAGACCAACTGAGTTGAATTAAGTCCAGTTTATTTTCCAGTGAGCGAACATTAGAGAGCATAAGTGTTGGAAGAGCCGGCCTTGTGGGTTTAGCCCTTAGCCTAGCTTGTATACCTCCACGCTTACCGCTTGCGTCGCTGCCTTGTGCGGGAAGCTTCAGTAGGCGAAACTGCGGTCTCGGGATCAGGTTTCAGTAAACAGAGGTCTCGTAGCTTCTTGATAGCCGCCAGTGAAAGTTGATGTTTGTGTATACGGCTGATATCCAGACAACATTAGAAGACATAAAAGCTCGGTCTTTTGGACCCGGAGTAGCCGATGCGTCTAACCGCGCCGCCATCTGTAGCTGGAGGTGATACACACACTGCAGAGACACACACTGAACTGTGAGACCATTTGTAGGCCTTGCCCTCCTCAAAGGCTTGTTTATCTTGCAAGTATTTAAATACTTTTTTAGAGAGGATTGTTTTATTAAAAAGTTCTAGAATATATACTTAACCATAATGTGTTCTCTTTTGACGGTTGGCTGTTCCTCCAGGTGCAGGGAGTAGCCAGGAGCATCTGTTGTGCCCCTGGCTACGCCAGTCTGTACCTGGGGGAATGGGAAAATGCAATTTTCAGTGATGAGGATCTCTCTATGTACCTGTGCCATGTTGTTATGTGGCACAGGTACATAGATGACATCTTCGTGGTCTGGGATGGTCCCCAGTCCCTTTTGGATGAATGTCTCAATGCACTAAATGTGAATCAATTTAATCTTAAATTTACCATGACCTCGGATGAGTCCAAAGTCACCTTTTTGGACATTGAGATCTTTAAAAATTAATTTAACCTGTTGTCCTGTAACCTCTATAGGAAGCCCACTGCGGGCAATACAGTATTGCATTCCTCTAGCTTTCACTCCAAACCACTCATTAATTCTATCCCTTATGGGCAATATTTACGTATCAAACATAATTGCTCCAACTACCAAGACTTCAAGTATGAGGCCAACAAACTTAAAAAACGTTTACTCGAACATGGCTACAGCCACAAATGTCTTAAAAAAGCATTCCAATGTGCCAATTCTAGTGATAGGCACACTTTGTTGGCCCCAAAAAAAGCTGCAACTCCAAGTGAAAACCAGAGAATAATTACAACATATGCCAATGATCACAAGAAAATATTGCAAATATGTAAGAAGTATTGGCACTTACTAACATCCGACCCCACAATAGGACCCTTTGTTCCTCCCACCCCGCGGATCACCTACAGACGGGCCACTTCTGTCGGTGACCTGCTAGTTCAAAGTGAATTTCGTGGCTCAGCAAGAGGTGATCCATGCACTACAACAGGCACGTTCCCATGTGGATTGTGCCACTACTGTAAATATATGGATATTAGGAAAAACATTTTTCTACCCAATGGTATACATTTTGTACTGAAACACCATTCTAATTGCCAAACCATGGGAGTGGTTTACTTGCTACTGTGTAGCTGTAACTGCTTCTATGTTGGCAAAACGATACAAAAACTGTGGCAACACTTACACCGCCACATCAGGGCAATGCAAACTGCCAACCCAGATCTTCCCCTGGGGAGGCATGTTGCTCAGGTCCATGGTGGTATTTTTCCCAAAACTTCTGTTTTAGTATTAGATCGCATACAACCAAGCTCACGTGGTGGAGACTTTAACAAAGGTCTTCTGCAACGCGAGCTTCATTGGATATCCAACTTGAATGCGACTTCTCCACCTGGCCTCAACGAAGCCTTTAATTTAAAACCTTTTTACCAGGCTTCGTGACGGGAGGTTATGATAAAAAACTTTAAATTCATGCATCATCCTCATTCCCTTCCTTTCTTTTCTTCTTCCCTTTTTTCGTTTTCTTCTCTCCTGTATTTTTAGAAATATTTCCCATTTTGTATTATTCATGTTTGATTATTTGTTTTTTTTGTTCTTTTGTTTTGCTTTGGCTCAGTCACCTTGTCATGAATATCAATCCATTTATCCTTGTCCCCTATTTTACATGCTTAATATGGCTGTCATTAGTATGTATTGCATTTACGGTTCTCGTCATGTCAATAAGTGTGCCTGTTCCTCTTTTTTGCAGATGATAATATAATTTCTTTTTCTCTTTGAATAAAATATTACCAACTTGTACAGATGATGATCCCACGTCTTTCCAGTCCATACCCAGTTGATATTTTAACCATATATATCAAATCATGTATCTCATATTTTTTTTTTTAAACATTTTTTCCTTTTCTTTTTTCTTACAGATGTAATTTTTACATATATTTGTTATATACATTCTTTATTATGAGGTTGACATGCATCCTTGGACAGATTTGGAACAGTTTTTAGTTCCGATTTTCCCAGATGTCCTGGGTGTCCTGTGCTGGTGGTGTGGTTTGCCAGCGCTCCCTGGCATGGAGGGGCCTCCACTTCCTGTTTCTCTAGGGGTGGAGGCAGTTTAGCGGCTAATATGCGCATGCGCAGAACTTTGTGCTTCGCGCCGGCGCATGGGTGCTTTTTTCATTCTTGCCCTCAGTTGCTGCCCTTCCTCCGTGCCGGTGGCCTGCGTTGGCGTCTGACGTCATCACCCCATCTGATGCGGTGATGCCGGACGCCGCGACGGCCGAGGGGCCACAGCTGGAGGGTGTCCCGCACACAGGTGTGGTGGTTGCACAGATACCGGTGCGATCAATAGGCCTAATTGTGGCATGCGGGTGTATGCAGCACTGGCGGCTGGGACGCACTTGGAGGGATGTGTGTGGGGCTGGCACTTGGGATGTGTAGCTGTGGCTAGATACGGTGGAGGTGTGGTGGTAGCGTGTGCTGGGGGATGGGTGGAGGGGACTTGGGTGGGGTGTGTGGATTCCCTGGGGGGTCTCGTTGGTCAGCGGTGGCGGACTCTCGGCTTGCATGGGGTGGACGCACGCGGTCGCCTGGGGTGTTGCAGTTTATGGGGATAGATCGGGTGTGGGCTGGGTCATTGCAGATGGGATGGGTGCTTGGGGATGGGGGGACGTCTCATTCCGCCGGGGGGTGGGGGGAGCGTAGTGGGGTGTCACGAGGTGGACAGGCAGGTGTGCCTGGCGGCGCTGCTTGCAGGCTGGGAAGTGTGGGCGGGCGTTCGGAGTGCTACTGCGGTCGCCACTGTGGTGGCGTGCGTTCCACGGAAAGCACGCCATTCAGTGGGGCGGCAACCGCGGGGGTGTTCTGGGTGCCTGTTTGAGCTTCTCGGCTTGTGGATGGCGCTGCCATGCGTGCCTGTTGGTCTGCCCTGCGGTGCTTTGCTGTGCCTTCCTCGCTTTTTTTTTTCGGTGGGGTGTGGCGTCTTCTTGTCCCCGGGTGCCATCTTGCTTGCGGCGGTCTGGCTTCCGTTTGGTTTGCCCTTGGAGGCTGCGGCATTCCGGATGGCTGTGTGTGTTTGTCCTGTGTGGGCTGGGAGTCTGCCATCGCTGGAGTCTACGCACTTTGTTTGGGTTTTCTTCGCCCATTTTTTTCGGCGCGTGTCATCATTGTGTTTTTGTTGTGTTTGGCCGCGGCCGTACGTCCTGGGTGTTGGCTTTGTGCACTTGTGTACATTTTTTCGGGTGTGTCTTGGTTGCCGGCGCTGCATGTATTTGTATGTCACATGTTGAGGTCTAGTACTTTTCATGCAGCAGCTGCAACATTTTGTATTCCAATCTCTTTTCGTCACTTTTATTATCTTTATTAAATTTCCTTGATCACCTTTTATTCATATATTTTATTAATTTTTCTGTTTGTGTTCTATCACAGATATTCATATATATATTTCTTGAGCGTGCTATAGTTGCCAGCGCTGCATTTATCTGTATATAATATGCCTAATTGCTAGGCCATGCTTTACCTATGGCCCTTATTTGGTCAACACTCAGTCGATTGGCTGTTGCCATACCACCACCCCCACTTTGGGAGCTATTTAAATTCAGGTGAGCGCAGCACAGCACTGCTACACAGCCCAGATGAACATCACTCCTGCAGGAACAAGAGAGGCTAGTTCATTCAGAGGTAGAAACAACACTGTATTTTTCTTTACCTTTTTTCTTTCCTTTTCTTTCTTTCTCTTCTTTTTCTTTTGTTCTATGTCTCTCCCTTTTCTTTCTCCTCTTTTCCTTTTTTGTTTCTTACCTATTACTATGTGTTTTGGTATTTTACCATCCACATTGAAATGACATATTCACTCCTACTCTGGGTACTATCTGTTAACAAGCCTATCTCTACACCTATACTATATTTTCATTTGGCAGGAATATACACATATACTGATGACACGCATGTATAATTTTTTTTATTTGCCAGATTCGCACCCTCCTTATCTTCTTGGCGGTTCCTGTGAGCTATGACTTACCTCTCCACTCTCTCGGGGTCCAGCTCACCTGTCTCTCCAAGTTATGTTTTGACGCATGTCCCACTCATTTTGCACCCAAGCGGCAGTAAAAAGTTAATCCTATCTGGGTTATTCCAACTTGATTAATCAAAGTAGTGAACTTTTGGACATGGGAGTTCATCTATCACTAATATTGCTGTGTATCTTGTCATTGTCATTGCAGAGGAACATGCGTTTATTGTGGGTACCATTGTAAATGATACTTGCTTTTTATGTCTGTCTTTCTGGATAATGTCAGATTAATTATTACAAGTATGGAATCAATATCTATTATATGCATATATATGTTTTCTTTTTCTGTTAGAAACACAACAGCACGCTTTATTTGAACCCCTGAAGAAGGAAATATAGTGTCATGAAAGGAAATTTATCTTTTTATGCTCTCTGAAACATGTTGGGTCCTCATGCAGCCATTTCTGGTCTCTGTTTCCCAGTTTTCAGAAGTGGTTTTTGCTGCAGCGTGTAATATTGTGCAATACTCCTGTTCTTCATTTGCTATTCAATGCTTTTAGTAATGGTATTTGTCATTTTTGTATATTGAATAAAATTTATATATTTTTTATCTGTTTTTCTATTTACCATACTTTGATCCTGTGTTAGTTTTCTGCCCATAGTATCCCTTTTTGGGGCATTTCTCTCTCTTCACATTGAAATCTCCTGAGGAAGCCATCGTATGGCGAATCACGTAGAGCAAGAAGCTACTGATGTTCATCTATTATATGGTTATTGTATGATGATATCCTGATGATGTTAACCTCTGTACTAATAAATTATATTATGTTTTTTCTCTCTCTACCAAATGTATGTATATTTAGGGATGTGGTGCCTTTGACTACCCAACATCCAGCAATTCACAATAGTGGTTTTATTGTTGTCTATGTTCCTGTCAGGCAGACATGCCTGCACATCTTATCTCTAGACACACAACATAAAGTGTCCCCTTTGACCTAAACAGTTTTCCTCACTGGAAGTTACCACCTCTACTCTTGTTCAGGTGACAATTATAAAATTTTGGATCCCAATATTTTCTCTGATGGTGAAAGTCTTACCATATACCTTATTTTGCCAGGAGAATACAAACAGAAATAAGCTGATATGATCTATAATCCCTTCCCAGTCTATGCAAAACTAAAGAAACTGTTTTGGTTGGAGTTACTTTACGAGTTGGTGATTCATTGCAATTCTAGTCATTCTAGACTGTCTTTATTAGTTTCACTGCTGTGGATCATTAACAAGAAAATATTTAAAGTATAAACTGGATTATATCAGATTCTCCACCACCAGGAATACAAAAAAGGGAAAATGAATTGGCTTATTTGGGCAACAAACTCAATTCTTTCTTTTTTCACACAATACTTCTGTGGTTTCTGTGGTCACTGATTTGTTTGCAAAAAGTTGCTGCTATAACTACTACATATCTTAATTTGTATCTTGCAGTGCTAATTGTCATATCTAAATAATTAGTGCCAGTACATTTTTCTATTATTTAATCAGTGCTCAGGACATAAAATAAATATCAGCACATTTGAATATGAATCTTTGTGACTCAACATTTCCAAACATCTGTTAGGGAAACAAATGAGATGATTCAGTTTATTTAAACAATTCTATAAATATACAATCAGTATAAGCAGATTTATGTTTAATTAATCCCCCTGATAATGAACAAACGAAAAAAATTTGTAAGTGCCAAAAGTATCTTTTGCTGATCCAGTTTTTAGGTCACTCTGTACCGCTTCTACATTTTTCCTTCTATAATACCCTGTAGTAGAATTTTACTTTTGCTCAGTGGGGAATATGCAAATTTTGTAAGGATATAAGGTCTACGCTGACGATACACAAATCTATCTCTCCGCAACTCACTCCATCAGTCTCCTCCCGCATCACTAACTTACTAACAGACATATCTGTATGGATGTCACACCACTTCCTCAAACTCAACTTGTCCAAAACCGAGCTTATAATATTTCCTCCCCCACATGGCCCTTCCCCTGACTTATCCATCAAGAGCAATGGCACAACCATCCACCCATTCCCCACATGTCAGCATGCTAGGGGTTATCCTGGACTCTGAACTCTCCTTTCGGCACCACATCCAATCACTTTCCAAAGCTTGCCGTCTCAACCTCCGCAACATCTTCAAACTACGTCCCTTTCTAACCAATGAAACCACAAAGCTCCTTATTCACTCCCTGGTTATATCTTGCCTTGACTACTGCAACTCCCTCCTCATTGGCTTACCTTTAAATAGACTATCCCCCCTTCAGTCCATGCTGCTGCCAGACTCTTCCACCTTATAAACCGCTCAGTGTCTGCTACCCTCTCTGCCAATCCCTCCATTGGCTGCCACTCGCCAGCTACATCACTAGTCTAGTCTCAAAATACCAACCTAATCACCCTCTTTGTTCCTCCCAAGACCTCCTGCTCTCTAGCTCCCTCATCACCTCCTCCCATATCCGCCTCCAGGACTTCTCCTGAGCCTCACCCATCCTCTGGAATTCCCTACCCCAATCTGTTAGATTGTCTCCAAATGTATCCACTTTTAGACGATCCCTGAAAACCTTCCTCTTCAGAGAACCCTATCCTGCCTCCATCTAACAACTGCACTATTTTCTCCATTAGCTCATCCTCCACAGCTATTACCCTTTTGTATAACTTGATCCTCCCTCCTAGATTGTAAGCTCTAATGAGCAGGGCTCTCTGATTCCTCCTGTATTGAATTGTATTGTAATTGTACTGTCTGCCCTAATGTTGTAAAGCGCTGCGTAAACTGTCGGCGCTATATAAATCCTGTATGATAATAATAATAATTTACTAATTACATATTTATCTAGAATGCTTTATGTGCAGATCATTACAATAGGCCATTGCTAAAAAGTGGAAGTATTAAATATGTTTAAGTAGAAAATGTAATACCTTGTATAAATAATAATAGTAATAATAATAATAATAATAATAATAATAACTATTATTATTATTATACATGATTTATATAGCGCCAACAGTTTACGCAGCGCTTTACAATGTAGAGGGGGGACAGCACAATTACAGTACAGTTCAATACAGAAGGGCCAGGAATAGTATAAAAGCTTATAACATTGATTAAAATGTAGAAAATGTATTGCTGCTTGGAAACAAGAACTTAAAGAGGAACTGCAGTCTGCTCACATAATTTGTAAACAAAACATTTTTGCCATTCTGAAGTTTCCCTCCAGCCACTTTGCATATTATTTTATATACTGTCTATATATAATCTCCCTCCACTAAGTCTGGCTGCATCCATTGTAACTTTGGGCAGCTAAAGCTGCTGCCTGTTCACTTCTTGGATTTACACAGACACAAAGAGGCACACCTCCAGCTCTGCCGCTCTGATTGGCCCTCTTATGACTCATCCCCCCTCCCTTCCTGGCAAACTCTCACGAGAGTGAAAGAGAGAGCTGTGCATGATGTCATAAGCCTAGGCTTTTTACCAGACAAAAAACAGGAAGTGGACTGTATAAGGTGTTTACTATCAGAAAAAAAATGCTGCACGCTTTCTGGGAAAGGGAGGGACAGTGCTAGGAACAAATTAGGTTCAGATACATGCATATGTTCTGAAATTGGACATAGTGACTGAAGGGGAGAAAAGAGTGAGTTGATACCTATAGACTCCATGTTCTTCCTAAAATAAAATCCAAATCAGTTGCTACACATATCTAATCTCCAAAATTCACAACAGGGTTTATATATAAGATATCCAGCACTCTAATCCATATAACTCCCCAAAAAACATGTGACTGTCAATCAGCAATAATATGTTTGTCACAAAATGTCAACAATTATACAAAAGATCAAGTATCATAACCACCAAAAGAAGTCCTTTTATAAATAAAACTCTCTTAAATAGGTAAGAAAATGTAATCCACTTTTTTTCCCACCACATTTATTTCCCTAAAGCCCCATACACACGATCAGACTTTCCATCAGGAAATGTTGTATGTCAAATGTTGGCTTGCAGGTTTTCAAATTTTCCGCCAACAGATGTGTGTTGTCGGATTTTCAGATCGTGTGTACACAAGTCCGTCGGACAAAAGTCCAAAGTACAAACACACATGCTCGGAAGCAGAAGTGGTCGGTCTTGTAAACTAGCGATCGTAATGGAGAATTAACATTCGTGATGTGGCAAATTATGAATTCTCCAAATGCAGCGCACAATTCTCTTTTTCTTTAACCACTCCAGCCCCGGAAGGATTTACCCCCTTCCTGACCAGAGCACTTTTTACAATTTGGCACTGCGTCGCTTTAACTGCTAATTGCGCGGTCATGCAATGTTGTACCCAAACGAAATTTGCGTCCTTTTCTTCCCACAAATAGAGCTTTCTTTTGATGGTATTTGATCACCTCTGCGATTTTTATTTTTTGCACTATAAACGGAAAAAGACCGAAAATTTTGAAAAAAAAAAATGATATTTTCAACTTTTTGTTATAAAAAAAATCCAATAAACTCAATTTTAGTCATACATTTAGGCCAAAATGTATTCAGCCACATGTCTTTGGTAAAAAAAAAAAAAAAAAGTCAATAAGCGTATATTTATTGGTTTGCGCAAAAGTTATAGCGTCTACAAACTAGGGTGCATTTTCTGAAATTTACACAGCTTTTAGTTTCTGACTGCCTATCTCATTTCTTGAGGTGCTAAAATGGCAGGGCAGTACAACCCCCCCAAATGACCCCATTTTGGAAAGTAGACACCCCAAGGAAATTGCTGAGAGGCATGTTGAGCTCATTAAATATTTTATTTTTTTGTCCCAAGTGATTGAATAATGACAAAAAAAAAAAATTACAAAATTACCAGTATGTTGCTGGTCCTTGTTGGGCATATATTGTAATTTTTTTTTCATGCAGCCTTTAGGCTAAATGAAAAAAAAAAAAAAAAGAGATTGACCATTAGAATACCTCGCTTCATCCACCCACTTCTAATGATGGGCATATATGCACCATTTATATATGCCAAAGCATGGGGGCATCCACCCCAAAAGTTAGGAGCAAATCGCTCCTCCGCCCCTGCTGCCCCCATGCTTCGGCATATATGCTCTCTTTTTTTAACTCCGACAGTGCTGGAGTCACGGCTTTATGTATCGTGGGACCAAACGCTGTTTCTGTCAAGATAAATAAATCCGTGCTACAACTGAATGGCGTACCTGCTAAGCAGATGATGGTTAACAATAAAACAAAGTAACATTACAGTAAAACAGTAATGCTGCGTACACACGATGGACTTTCCAAATGAACGGACTTGCCTACACACAATCAACCAAAGTCCGACGGATTCGTAGGTGATGACGTACGACCGGACTAAAACAAGGAAGTTCATAGCCAGTAGCCAATAGCTGCCCTAGCGTCATTTTTTGTCCGTCGGACTAGCATACAGGCGAGCGGACTTTTTGACCGACTCGAGTCCGTCGGATAGATTTGAAACATGTTTCAAATCTAATGCCGCATACACACAATCGGACTTTACAGCATACTTGGTCCGGCGTACCGAATTTCGTCGGACAATTAGATCGTGTGTGGGCTCCAGCGGACTTTGTTTTCTCAAAAGTTTGACGGACTTAGATTTGAAACATGTTTCAAATCTATCCGACGGACTCGAGTCCGGTCGAAAAGTCCGCTCGTCTGTATGCTAGTCCGACGGACAAAAACCGACGCTAGGGCAGCTATTGGCTACTGGCTATGAACTTCCTTGTTTTAGTCCGTTAGTACGTCATCACGTACGAATCTGTTGAACTTTGGTTGATCGTGTGTAGGCAAGTCCGTTCATTTGAAAAGTCCATCGCAAAGTCCGTCGAAAAGTCCGCCGGGAAAAGTATGTCGTAAAGTCCGGTCGTGTGTACGCGGCATAAACCCGTCAAACTTTTGAGAAAACAAAGCCCGCTGGAGCCCACACACAATAGAATTGTCCGACGAAATCCGGTATGCCGGACCAAGTATGCTGTAAAGTCCAATCGTGTGTACGCGGCATAAGACTTACCATACCTGCAAAGCAAATACAAAAAAAACATAGTACAAAATAAAACATTTTTTTAATGCAACCTGTGCCTAAAATATATATATGCCGAAGCAGGGGGCATCCACCCACAAAAGGTAGGAGCAAATCGCTCCTCCGCCACTGCTGCCCCCATGCTTTGTCATATATGCTGAAGTATGTAACTGTGGTGGTGAAATAACCTCCGACAGCGCTGGAGTCACGGCTTTATGTATCGTGGGAGCAAACGCTGTTGCTGTCAAGATAAATAAATCCGCGCTGCAGCTGAATGGCGTACCTGAAAACAAAAAAATGGTTAACAATAAAACACAGTAAACAGTAAAGTATAAAAAAAATTACATACCTGAAAAGCAAACATGATAAAACATAACAACAATAAAACATTGCAGAATAGAATACAGTAAAAAAGAGCAGAACAATAGAGAGAGAATGGAGAGAGAGAGAGAAAATAATAAAATGACAACTATTTTTGTTTTTTTATTTTGTATCTTTTTTTTTTACATTTTTTTATAACTGTAACTTTTGTAACTGTAACCAGTTCCAGGTTTGGGTCTCTCAAAATATGATGGGATCTTGGGAGACCCTGTGAAAGTATGCCTAGTCTGTGCAATGCTGTACCCTATGCTAAAACTAGTGTATGGTAGCGCTCAAAACATTCACCAATGCAAAGACCAGGATTGTCAGGACAGGAGGGACAATAATAGCGCGTGTCACGCCTATATCTGCGCTTTCTGCAGACACAACTTTTTTTTGGCGGGCTCGTTGGGTAGGGGTACGCGGGAGGACATAAGGAAAATGCCTCTCATGCAGCCGGCTTACTGCATTTGGATTGGGAAGGTGAGGTGGAGCACCGTCTGGAAACAGAAGGGCTCTGACGATCTCTTCCTGGAATTTAAGGAAGGATCCAGTCCATCCTGAAGCTCTGTATAGCACATGAGCGTTCAGCAAAGCCAATTGAAATAAGTATACAGACAATTTTTATACCAGCATCTGGCCTTACGGGCAACTAGGTACGGTGCCAACAACTGGTCGTTGAGGTCCACCGCTCCCATATTTTGGTTATATTTGTGGACACAGAGGGGTTTCTCCACAACACCAGTCTCCGTAGAAATTTGGCCCGCCATGTCTGCATGAAAGGGAGGTAAGAACGAAAACATTCTTATTATCCCTCCACTTCATAGCGAGCAAATTATTACACTGCAAGCAGGCTCTCTCCCCCAGCCTAAGACGGGAATCTACAAGCCGCTGGGGAAAGCCCTGGTGATTAGGTCGCACGGTGCCACATGCTCCAATCTGATGATCAAAAAGGTGACTAAAAGGTGGCATGCTCGTGTAATAATTGTCCACATATAAGTGGTACCCCTTTCCAAATAAGGGTGACACCAAGTCCCACACAATCCCCCACAAAGCCAGCGCTTCCTATGTAGTCAGGGCAGTTTGTTGGCTCTACGTGGCTATCTTTTCCCTCATAAACCATAAAACTACATGTATAGCCTGTGGCCCTGTCACAGAGCTTATACATCTTGACCCCATATCTGGCACGCTTGCTGGGAAGGTACTGTTTGAATGACAAACGGCCAGAAAACTTAATCAGGGACTCATCAACGCAGACAACTTGATGGGGAGTAAATAAGTCTGCAAAACATTGGTTGAAGTGGTTTACGAGGGGCCAAATTTTGTAGAGCCGATCATATTCAGGGTCTCCACGAGGACGACAGAGTTCATTGTTGTTGAAGTGCATGAACTGCAAGATCTGCTCGTATTGTGCCCTGGTCATGGAGGTAGAGAACAAGGGCATATGGAGAATTGGGTCAGTGGACCAATATGACCGCAACTCACTCTTTTTAGTTATGCCCATGTTGAGGGAAAGGCCCAGAAAGAGCTTAAATTCAGAAACCATAATTGGTCTCCAATCTCTGGAAAGGGAGGACTGGGGAATAGTGACGATGTGTTGACCAGCGTACAAATTGCTTTGGTCCACAATAGATCTATAGAGATCTTCGGTGAAAAACAGCGAATAAAAATCAAGTGGCGTAAAATCAACTGTTTCCACCTGAATGCCGGGTTGGCCAGTGAATGGGGGAAGTACGGGTGCTGCCGAAGTGGTGGGTTCCCAATTAGGATTGGCGAATGCAACAGGAAGGGCACTATGGGCACGACGGGCCTGTGTTCATCTTCTTGGTGGCAGCGGGTCACTACTTCTGCTTGCCACCTCGCCAGCTTGAACTGCACTTATGGGACTCGCCACGTCACCAAGTGTTACTGCAGTGCTGGATGTACGACCAGGGTGTACTAGGCCGCTGGTGCTTGCCAGTTCACCAGAAGGAATAGCGGCGCTAGTACTGCTCTGCTCCAAATGAGAGCCCTGCGGTTCTTGCATCTCAACAGCAGAAGAAGAAGATTGTGGTCTGGTACGCCTGACCTTGGCAGGGACCACAACTCCGTCGTCAGAGCTATCTGTCATGGAGCCGCTGCTGTCTACAGGTTCGTATTCTGAGCCTGAATCTGACAGATGAGTGACTTCCTCTTCACTATCTGTCATGCTCAGAAACGTATAGGCCTCTTCACTAGTGTACCTTCGATTTGCCATTTTGGGCTCTAAATTTAGTGGTATACTAGTGAGACTCAAAGGCAAAAAAGCTCCTGACTGTTAGCGACTGTATCAAAAGGCTACCAAAAAACTGTTCACGATCGCAGGGATCAGGCCTGACTCTGCGAACACTGCAGTTATGTGTTTAGTGTTTTGTAAGTGACAGTGATCGATCGATACTGCACTTGGGTGGGCTGGGCTGGGCGGAGGGGCAAAACGCAGGTGTTAGCAAGTATCTGGGCTGATCCCACTAACACTGCATTTTTGGGAACCCTAAACTGCTGGGGACGCTAGAATAGATCTGATCGATCAGATATTGATCCGTTCAGATACTATACCACTAAGGGAGGTGTATGCTGCGTGGGTGTTAGCGGTACTGGCACTAACCTGACGCTGCCTGGGGCGACGCAGACCCTATCTGACCCTAAAACTTAACTTATATCACCGCCCAATTGATTAGGGGGTTAAACCTTTATTAGGTAATAAACGGCGGGTGCCTTGAAACTATAATAAACAAACTAACTAACCAGCATCACCTGTAACAGTTATACGGTGATCACTGGTGAAAGGGTTAACTAGGGGGCAATCAGGGGGTTAAAACCTTTACTAGGTAGTATATGGGGGTCCCTGACGCTATAAAAAGCTGACAGCGAACCTAAATACTTACCTCCCTAACTAGCGTCACCTGTGACACTAATACAGCGATCAGAAAAACGATCGCTTAGTGACACTGGCGACGGGGGGTGATCACAGGGTTAAAACTTTATTAGGGGGGGTTAGGGGGTACCCTAGACCTAAAGGGGGCTAACACTAACTGCCCTACCACTTATAACTGTCACAAAATGACACCAATGCAATAATCTGAAAAAAAAAAACTGCTATTGGTGTCACTGTGACAGGGGGTACAGGGGGGTGATGGGGGGTGAAAAGTGTGCCTAGAGTGTTCTACTGTAAGTGTAGTGTTGGTGCAGACTTATTTGATGTCTTCTCTCCTCAGTGCCGGAACGAAAAGACCGACACAAGGAGAGATGAGAGATGTTTACATTACAGAAGCCGAGGAAGCCTGTCATTTGCCAGGAGCGATCGTAAGGGGGTGGCCATGAATCAGTGACCACACCTCACTCCTGACAAGAATCCGACCGCCGCAGGCACCGGGGGGGTCTGATTGGACCCCCCGCCCGCGGGCAGGCAGGGACGTACAGGTAAGCCCTTATGCCTGCCCGTGCCATTGTGCCGACGTACATTGGCATGCGGCGGTCGGCAACTGGTTAATGGGATAATAATGCAGCTGCTTTATTGCAATTAGTATTCCTAGAGGGTGACAACACAGAGGAGGAAGACTGCCACAGAAGAGCGGCTTTTTTTTTTATTAGCGAAGAACCCAGCAGATGGAGAAGATGGCGGCGGCAGGAGACACGGCTCTGTGAGAATACAGCTCGGGTAGAAGATGGAGGAGGGAGAGACAGCGTCTGGAAAAGACGGCTCAGGGAAGAAGACAGCTCAGAGCTATTTTACAATAAAGGACTTGTCAAAAACTGGCTATTGATTTTTTTACATTTCACTGCTTTTTTTGGTGAACGGGTAGGGGTACAATGTACCCCATACCTATTCACATAGCGGGGCATGATCTGGGAGCCCCCTGCCCGCAGACGACAACCACCGACCAGGGTTGTCGGGAAGAGGCTCTTGTCCCCATCAACATGGGGACAAGGTGCTTTGGGGCATGTGGCCTGGTATGGTTCAGAATGGGAGGGTGCCCGCTCCTCCCCCCATCCTAACCTTCAGGCTGCATGCTGGAATAGGGGTCTGGTATGGATTTTGGGGGGCCCCACGTCAATTTTATTTTACATTTTGGTGTGGGGTTCCCCTTAAAGTCCATACCAGACCCAAAGGCCTGGTATGTACTTGGGGGGACCCGAAGACGTTTTTTTCCTTGATTTTTGGAATTCACACCATAATATTATTAAGTACATACCATTGCATGCATTTGAAGAGTTAAAATATGGAATAGACCAAATTGATGTGCATTGGCTAATTATGCTGCTGAGTACAACGCACGCTTTCAGGAGGTGATGCTGTCAGTGGGATTTAAACTCATGGCTTCAACCTTTGAGGGCAGCAGGGCATACCACTATGCTACAGAGCTGAGCACATACCTACAGCGAAAATACATTTACTAATGTTTGATTCTATACAATAATGCTTTGCATTTCAGGCATTAATATTACAGTAACAACCATGTTCATGCTGATGTGGCATTGGCTAATAAGCATTCGCCTCTTTTCAGCATATGCTCAGTCTAATGCAAGCTTTCAGTAGGTGATACCATCTGTATGATTTTCAGCCATTTGAGCACAATTATATTGAGAATAGGGATGAGCTTCGAGTTCGAGTCGAACTCATGTTCGACTCGAACATCGGCTGTTCGCAAGTTAGTCGAACAGCGAACAATTTGGGGTGTTCGTGGCAAATTCGAATGTCGCGGAACACCCTTTAAAAGTCTATGGGAGAATTTAAAAGTGCTAATTTTAAAGGCTTATATGCAAGTTATTGTCATAAAAAGTGTTTGGGGACCTGGATCCTGCCCCAGAGGACATGGATCAATGCAAAAAAAAGTTTTAAAAACGGCCGTTTTTTCAGGAGTAGTGATTTTAATAATGCTTAAAGTCAAACAATAAAAGTGTAATATTCCTTTAAATTTCGTACCTGGGGGGTGTTTATAGTATGCCTGTAAAGGGGCGCATGTTTCCCATGTTTAGAACAGCAAAATGACATTTCAAAGGAAAAAAAGTCATTTAAAACTACTCGTGGCTATTAATGAATTGCCGGTCCGACAATACACATAAAAGTTCATTGATAAAAACGGCATGGGAATTCCCCACAGGGGAACCCCGAACCAAAATTTAAAAAAAAAAATGACGTGGGGGTCCCCCTAAATTCCATACCAGACCCTTATCCGAGCACTCAACCTGGCAGGCTGCAGGAAAAGAGGGGGGACGAGAGAGTGCCCCCTCTCCTGAACCGTACCAGGCCACATGCCCTCAACATTGGGAGGGTGCTTTGGGGTAGCCCCCAAAACACCTTGTCCCCATGTTGATGAGGACAAGGGCCTCATCCCCACAACCCTGACCGGTGGTTGTGGGGGTCTGCGGGCGGGGGGCTTATCAGAAAGGGGGCTACCCCAAAGCACCCTCCCAATGTTGAGGGCATGTGGCCCAGTACGGTTCTGGAGGGGGGGCGCTCTCTCGTCCCCCCTCTTTTCCTGCAGCCTGCCAGGTTGCGTGCTCAGATAAGGGTATGGTATGGATGTTTGGGGGGACCCCACGCCGTTTTTTTTTTTTTTTTATTTTGGTGCGGGGTTCCCCTTAAAATCCATACCAGACCTGAAGGGTCTGGTATGGAATTTAGGGGGACCCCCACATCTTTTTTTTTAAATTTTGGCCGGGGTTCCCCTTAATATCCATAGCAGACATGAAGGGCCTGGTATGGAATTTAGGGGGACCCCCACGTCATTTTTTTTTTAAATTTTGGTTCGGGGTTCCCCTGTGGGGAATTCCCATGCCGTTTTTATCAATGAACTTTTATGTGTATTGTCAGAACGGCAATGCAATAGCCGCAAGTAGTTTTAAATGACTTTTTTTCCTTTGAAATGTCATTTTGCTGTCAGACTGTTCTAAACATGGGAAACATGCGCCCCTTTACAGGCATACTATAGACACTCCCCAACTACGAAATTTAAAGGGCCGTTTTTAAAACTTTGTTTTGCATTGATCTATGTCCCCTAGGGCAGGCCCAGGTCCCCAAACACTTTTTATGACAATAACTTGCATATAAGCCTTTAAAATTAGCACTTTTGATTATTCATGTTCGTGTCCCATAGACTTTAATGGTGTTCGCGTGCTCGAACAAACTTTTTTCCTGTTCGCATGTTCTGGTGCGAACCGAACAGGGTGGTGTTCGGCTCATCCCTAATTGAGAAAATACATTTACTAGTGTTTGATGGGGGGACTACTTTATATTCTAGGTATAATAGTACTTAGCACAGGCCCCTTTCACACTTGTGTGACCTGAAAGTTGCGTGATTTTGATGCGATTTTAAGCAATGCCTGTGTAATCTTGAGGTCTATGGATGCAGGAGTCGCAGGGAAAGGCGTACAATTTTCCTGCGATTTTGCGTTGGCAATTTTGCCACGATTCCAGGGAATGCCTGTGTAAACTTGAGTTCTATGGACCTCAACTCGCATCAAAGTCGTACAAAAGTAGTGGA
Source organism: Aquarana catesbeiana (assembly GCF_042186555.1). NCBI lineage: Eukaryota > Metazoa > Chordata > Amphibia > Anura > Ranidae > Aquarana > Aquarana catesbeiana. Next base: position 408,554,144 of record NC_133328.1, on the reverse strand, counting down.
CTACTTTGAAGTCGGTGTGACTTGAAGTCGCACAGATACGAATGGTACACATTGAAAATCATGGAGTATGACTTGTCATGCCACTCTGATGTCCAAGGTCGCACAAGTGTGAAAGGGGCCTCAGCCCGACTTTGTGAGCGATTTCAGATACATCAGTGCACTTTCCTGCACAGATGTCTAGTAAAATCACATAGGTCACAACTGTTCCTCATTTGGAACAAAGTCCCTCTGTCCTCCTCATTTGTCTCTCATTTTGTTCTGGTCTGTATAGTTGTATATAAAATGCACTTTTTATCTTTCAAAAAGGGTTTCCCAGTGCTAAACCTTTCATCTAATTTCTAAATTGCTTTGTAAAATTTCCAAAGCCAATCTAAAGGAATATTATTGGTAAAAAAAAAAAAAAGCACTTGGAGGTTTAACTAATATATATTTTTTTAAATAATTCTCCTTTAAGAAGGTGTTTTAGGAGGAGTGTCCTATGCCTACATACTTTTGCTAATAGGTGTCCCTTATACCCATCTCAAAATGTTGGGAGGTAAGAAATCGCCCCCCGAAGTCACCCAAAGTAGTGCAGGAACTACTTTTGGGAACCGTTGTGGCATCGCACCAATTCAGACAGTTCCATTGCCATCAATAGGCGCCGATTTGTCCTGCAATTTGACTTGTCAATTCAGAGCTATGTGAACATGGGTGAAGTTGCATAGATATGAAGGGAAATCATGGGGGACAACTTTTCATGTGACTCTGAGGTCCAAAGCTGCATGAAAAGTCACCCAAGTGTGAAAGTAACCCAATGAGATTAATTGATAACACCTTTGAATAAGGCCCAATTTGCACTTGTGCGACCTTAAAATTGCACAGCTTTGCCATGACTTGAAGCAATGTCTATGTAATCTTGTGGTGTATGGACCTCAAATCGCATCAAAGTCAAACCAAGGTAGTGCAGGGACGAATTTGCCCCACTTTCAGGATGCACAAGTGACAATATAGCCAAATTCAAAAGTGTTATCCTTGAATCTCATTCACACTGCTGCGACCTGAAAGTCACACTATTTTGCTGCCACTTTGCTGCTGCAACTTGGCCCCAACTTCTGGGAATGCCTGTGTAATATTGCGCTCTATATACCTCTAGTCACATGAAAGTCACACCAAAGTAGTATAGGGACTACTTTGAAGTTGGTGCGACTTAAAGTAGCACAGATATGAATGAATGGTTAACATTGAGAATCATGGGGTACAACTTGTCATGCAACTCAGAGGTCAAATTTGCTGGAAAAGTCACCCAACTGTGAAACAAGTCATATATATTTTAATAGAAAGGAGCTCTCATTTATACTTGCATAGTCCTTACTGATTTACATCAGCAGAACAAATGCAGGAAGTGATGTATGCACATGGGCCAGAAGCAAATGTGTGGTAATACCAAACAAATCAATGAAGCCCAACTACACCAAATCTAACTACCACATCCACCCCCACATTGAGTAAGTACAAGCACATATCCTACACTTACCTGGCAAATCAGCAGCACCTCCTCTTTGCTAAAGAGGGACCTCTCCATGTCCACTTAGAAGGTCCTGAGCAGTACAGGAACTTCCAGGTGATTACAATGATGCATTTCCAGGTCAGAAGGTGAAACCACGCTCTTTTGATCGCAGCTTTATTTTAGTTTATTTGCAGATATGCAAATCTGTATTTCTACATAAGATATTTGAAGGTAAACTTAAGGGAGTTTGATAAGAAATGGTGTCCCTGGGATAGCAGCAGGTGAATTACAAAGACAAATGGCCCAGTTTGATCCCTGGTTCACACTGACAGCAGGAGGAAATTGTTCAGCTGAACTCAAACAATTTCATTCCCGACTGTGGGGGGGAATATTAGAGACATCTGTGCAGGTTTCTGCACTAATATCAATACAAATCACACCCATTTGAACGGTGCAATTGCCACCGATTTGACATGTCAAATCACACCAATGTGAACCAGAGCTGACACATACAACACTGCCTATCCACCAGCTGAATTCATTACCTGCAATTCTCCACAGCCGTTGTATATAAAGATTCCACCTTTATCACTTGCAGGTGTGCTGAAGTCTAGGTTCACGTTGGAGCGATTTGAGAGATCAAATCACATGACAAATCGCAGCCTATTGGCGGCAATGGCACTGTTCAAGCGATGCGACACCAATTTGCAAAAGTAGTTCCTGCACTACTTTTGCCAATTTCAGGTGCGACTTCAATAGACATCTGTGTATGAAGCCACACAGATGTCTATCAAGTAGCACCTGAAATCATGCTGACGACCTTGCACTACTTCAAGTGAAGTAGCGCTATTTCAATGTAGCATTTCAAACGGTCTGGTATGGCATTTACGGGGACCCCCACGCCATTTTTTAAAATTCCCATGCAATTTTTATCAATGAACTTTTATGTATATTGTCGGACCGACAATTCATTTAGCCGCGAGTACTTTTAAGTGACTTTTTTCCTGTCATTTTGCTGTCAGACTGTTCTAAACACGGGACACATGCGCCCCTTTACAGGCATAGACACCCCCCAGGTATGAAATTTAAAGGAATATTACACTTTTATTGTTTCACTTTAAGCATTATTAAAATCACTGCTCCCGAAAAAACTGCAGTTTTTAAAACTTTTTTGCATTGATCCATGTCCTCTGGGGCAGGACCCAGGTCCCCAAACACTTTTTATGACAAAACTTGCATATAAGCCTTTAAAATTAGCACTTTTGATTATTCATGTTCGAGTCCCATACAGTGTTCGTGTGTTCAAACAAATGTTTTGCCTGTTCGCATGTTCTGGTGCGAACCGAACGGGGGGGGGGGGGTGTTTGGCTCATCCCTGCTTAACAGTCATTATTCTTACAAAGCATTCCAAGATATTAAAAAAGGCACTTATTCAATATATAACACCCACCCCCACCTCACAAACCTACACATATACATACATTGGTGACCATGTGCTGCTGGAAGCTGCATTTCTGTGTACATGATTACGCAATGAGATCAAAGAGTGGAAGGTCAGCACATGGTCTCAAACCATGTTGCATGGTCAGACAGGAACAATACACACAACATTGCCACATAAACCCACTTTTGATTGAAAAAATGCACAAGCAAACAACCCTAGTTGGGCGTATGTCAATATGCACACTATCATTCCTTCTCCCCCACAAATCACAGCAAAAAAAAAAAAAAAGCCTGACTTCTTCTCAGGTCAAACAACCCCCTCTACTGCAGCCCTTTATATAAGAGAGGTTGTATTGTTAGCACACTGACACACGCCAAATAGAAGTACACACCCACCAGTATCTTTCAATCTGTCTCTTCGTGTATGTCTAAAGTGATTGCACCTGATGATCAGGAACACATAATACTATTTGCAACTGTGTTAGCCCTTGGCTATGTGCATCAAATCTCCATCTACAGGCCAAAGATCGAAGTCCATTTGTATGCAGTGTAAACCCTACAATTTTAAATGTCCAAGTCCCTGGGCATGGTTAGCGCTAACAAACATTGGGGGGTATTTACAAAAGGCAAATCCACTTTGCACTACAAGTGCAAACTACAAGTGCAAAGTGCTCTTGAAATTGCACTTGGAAGTGCAGTCACTGTAGATCTGAGGAGGACATGCAAGGACAATAAAAAACAGCATTTTAGCTTGCACATGATCGGATGATAAAATCAGCAGAGATTCCCTGATTTCAGATGTTCCCCTCAGATCTACAGTGACTGCACTTCCAAGTGCACTTTCAGGTTTCAAGTGCACTTTGCACTTGTAGTTTGCACTTGTAGTGCAAAGTGGATTTGCCTTTCATAAATAACCCCCATTAACATCAGTCCCTGGCTGCAATGAGCTTCCAATCTAAAGTTCAAAATTAACTTTCTTACATTAGAGACTATTTCCACAGGAGACAAATAAAATACCAGCATGTCTTTGGATTGTAGTGAGAAACCCACACAGGGAGAATATATAAACTCCAACAAAGTATTAGCAGAATTGCTACCCACTTAGCCAGCAGGCAGCCTCACACATGGTGTCTGCATCTCTGTGATGTGAACCAGCCCTAAGCCCATAGCCATGCTCAGTGTCACAAGCAATATACAATATATTGGCCTAAGTATTGGGATGCCTGCCTTTAAATGCACATGAACTGTAATAGCATCCCATTCTTAGTCTGTAGGTTTGGTCCCATCACAGAACCCTGGGGAACCCCACTACCCACCCCTGACCATTCCAAGTTCTCCCCATTTATCACCACCCTCTGAACTCGTCCTTGTAGCCAGTTTTCAATCCATGTACTCACCCTATGGTCCATGCCAACAGACCTTATTTTGTACAGTAAACGTTTATGAGGAACTGTGTCAAATGCTTTTGCAAAATCCAGATACACCACGTCTACGGGCCTTCCTTTATCTAGCTGGCAACTCACCTCCTCAAAGAAGGTTAGTAGATTGGTTTGGCAAAAATGATTCTTCATGAATCCACGCTGATTACTGCTAATGATACCATTCTTATTACTAAAATCTTGTATATAGTCCCTTATCATCCCTTCCAAGAGTTTACATACTATTGATGTTAGGCTAACTGGTCTGTAATTCCCAGGGATGTATTTTGGGCCCTTTTTAAATATTGGTGCTACATTGGCTTTTCTCCAATCAGCTGGTACCATTCCAGTCAGTAGACTGTCTGTAAAAATTAGGAACAATGATCTGGCAATCACTTGACTGAGTTCCCTAAGTACCCTCGGGTGCAAGCCATCTGGTCCTGCTGATTTATTAATGTTAAGTTTCTCAAGTTAATTTTAATTCTGTCCTCTGTTAACCATGGAGGTGCTTCTTGTGATGTGTCATGAGGATAAACACTGCAGTTTTGGTTACTGAAGCCCCCAGATTCCCTCATGAAGACTGAGGAGAAGAATAAATTCAATACCTTCGCCATCTCCCCATCCTTTGTAACCAGATGCCCTTCCTCATTCTTTATGGGGCCAATATGGTCTGTCCTACCTTTTTTACTGTTTACATACTTAAAGAATTTCTTGGGATTTTGTTTGCTCTCCTCCGCTATGTGTCTTTCATGTTCTATCTTAGCCATCCTTATTGCACTCTTACATTTCTTGTTGCATTCTTTATAAAGTCTAAATGCTGATGATGATTCCTCAACCATGTATTTTTTGAAGGCCTTCTCTTTTGCTTTTATATGCATTTTTACATTGGAGTTAAACAATCCAGGACTTTTGTTCGCTCTTTTAAATTTATTACCCAATGGGATGCATTGGCTAATGCCCTTAATTAATATGCTCTTAAAGCAAACCCATCTCTCCTCCGTGTTCTTTGTTCCTAAGATTTTATCCCAATTTATGCCTTCTAGCAAGATTCGTAGTTTAGGGAAGTTGGCTCTTTTGCAATTCAGTTTCTTTGTATTCCCTTTATGTTTCCTATTTGTGTGATTTATACTGAAACTAATTGACCTGTGATCGCTGTTACCTAAATTGCTCCGTAATTCCACATTCGTGATCAGGTCTGTATTGTTGGTAATCAATAGATCCAGTAATGCTTTATTTCTAGTTGGTACGTCTACCATCTGACCCATAAAATTGTCCTGCAAGACATTAAGGAACTGGCGAGCCTTAGATGAATGCGCGGTTCCCTCCGCCCAGTCTATGTCTGGATTAGGGATGAGATTTGTGTTTGAGTCGAACGCATGTTCGACTCGAACATCGTGTGAATTACGAACGATATGGGCCGTTTGCGCCAAATTCGAGTTGCGCGTCACGGCCCATAATTCACTGCGGCATCGCAGTGCATTGCTGGCTGATGATTGGCCAAGCATGCACTATGACCCACATGCTTGGCCAGTCACAGCGCTGTGTGTACAGAGAGCCATAATTGGCCAAAGCCAAGGAGGCTTTGGCCAATAATGGCTCAGGGGGTTCATGGCGGCCTTGTGTAGTGTGTTGCGGTAGAGACTGGAGAGAGATAGATAGACAGAGAGACAGTGTCATTTGATTTAAGTTAGATAGAGTAGGCAGGTCGAGTCAGTTAGCTGCACTTACAGTGTATTGTGTATATATATGCATCCCAAGTGTTGTATATATGTATATTTATATATATATATATATATATATATATATATATATATATATATATATATATACACTGTATTCAGTTTAGCTAGATCCTGTTCTTCTCTTCCTAATATACTATAATAATAATATAATAATATATGATAGGCAGGCAGGTGTTTTTACAGTATTTCCAGTTAGTGTACTGTGTACCCTGCACAGTTGCACCTACAGTATAGCTACCTGAAGCCAGGTGCTTGTGTAGGCTCTTGACGTATTTCCAGTTACTGTACTGTGTACCCTGCACAGTTGCACCTACAGTATAGCTACCTGAAGCCAGGTGCTTGTGTAGGCTCTTGACGTATTTCCGGTTACTGTACTGTGTACCCTGAACAGTTGCACCTACAGTATAGCTACCTGAAGCCAGGTGCTTGTGTAGGCTCTTGACGTATTTCCGGTTACTGTACTGTGTACCCTGCACAGCTGCACCTACAGTATAGCTACCTGAAGCCAGGTGCTTGTGTAGGCTCTTGACGTATTTCCGGTTACTGTACTGTGTACCCTGCACAGTTGCACCTACAGTATAGCTACCTGAAGCCAGGTGCTTGTGTGGACTCTTGACATATTTCCAGTTACTGTACTGTGTACCCTGCACAGTTGCACCTACAGTATAGCTACCTGAAGCCAGGTTCTTGTGTAGGCTCTTGAAGTATTTCCAGTTATTGTACTGTGTACCCTGCAAAGTCGCACCTACAGTATAGCTACCTGAAGCCAGGTGCTTGTGTAGGCTCTTGACGTATTTACAGTTACTGTACTGTGTACCCTGCACAGTTGCACCTACAGTATAGCTACGTGAAGCCAGGTGCTTGTGTGGGCTCTTGACATATTTCCAGTTACTGTACTGTGTACCCTGCACAGTTGCACCTATGGTATAGCTACCTGAAGCCAGGTGCTTGTGTGGGCTCTTGATGTATTTCCAGTTATTGTACTGTGTACCCTGCACAGTTGCACCTACAGTATAGCTACCTGAAGCCAGGTGCTTGTGTAGGCTCTTGAAGTATTTTCAGTTACTGTACTGTGTACCCTGCACAGTTGCACCTACAGTATAGCTACCTGAAGACAAGTGCAGGTGTTCTCATACTAATAATACTACAGGCAGGCAGTTGATTCTGCTAGCTGCAGTATAATCGGTATATATACACATCCCAGTTTTGTGCAGCTACATCTCACTGCAGGCCAATAGTATGTCTGGAAGGCCAACAAGGAGAGGCAGACAGTCACAAACCAATAAAAGAGGGCAAGCAGGCTCTTTGTCTAGAAGCAACAGTGCTGGTCGTGGACACGGTGCATCCTCATCAGCACGTGGCCATGGGACAAGCTTGGCCTTTTTTATCGGCAGGCTTGTGGAAGACTTGGTTGAGTGGATGACCAAGAAGTCCTCACCCACCTCATCCTCTCTTACCCAGGCTCAGGGTACTTTGTCTGGCAAAGCAGCTGCCAATGTGGCCTCTTCCCTCGGCTCAATGGCATCAGTGACTCCTTCCCCAGCCCCACCATGTCCTCCTGAGGAGTCCCCCGAACTGTTTGACCACAGTGTTGGGTACATGCTCCAGGAGGATGCCCAGCGTTTTGAAGGCTCCGATGATGGTACTCAGCTAGAGGAAGGCAGTAACGTGAGCCCAGACAGAGGGGGTGCCCAAGAAGGACAGCAATCTGGCATTCATATTCCCCCACCTGCAGCATACTGCCAGGTTTGCTCCAGTGATGAGGAGGGAGGGGATGATGAGGTCACTGACTCCACGTGGGTGCCTGATAGGAGAGAGGGGGAGGAGGAGGCACATCACCAATGAGGCAGGATGCCCTCCAGGGGCCAGCCTAAGGGCAGCACACTGACTGCATCACACCGCAGAGCTCCACATGTGCAGGGCACTGCTGTCTCTGCACGTTATTCCAAAAGTTCATTGGTGTGGGCCTTTTTTGAGATGAGTGCATCAGATTGCACCGCTGCTATTTGCAACATATGTCTCAAGCGTATCTCGCGTGGCCAAAACATCTCCCGCTTGGGCACCACATACTTGACCAGACATATGTTGACCTGCCATGCAGTTCGTTGGCAGACATACCTAAAAGACCCACACCAAAGAACAAAGAGGACCTCTCCTTGCTCCTCATCAGCTGGGATCTCCAACCCCACTATACCTTCAGTCCTCTCTGGGACCTGCACTGAGAGGAATGAAGGTGTAGAATTAGGTGTGTCACAGCCAAATACTTGCGGGCAATCTGCTATCGGTACACCAACGTCAGATTGTACCAGGCAAATTTCCCTTCCCCAGCTGCTGCACCGCAGAAAGAAGTACGCTCCCAGCCATCCACATGCCCAGCGGTTGAATGCTAGCTTGGCAAAATTGCTAGCACTTCAACTGCTACCTTTTCAGTTGGTAGACTCTGCCCCCTTCCGTGAGTTTGTGGAATGTGCGGTTCCTCAGTGGCAGGTTCCCAAACGCCACTTTTTCTCACGGAAGGCGATTCTGGCTCTCTACTGGCATGTGGAAGGCAATGTCTTGGCCTCACTGTGGTCAGTGGTAAGGTGCATATTACCGCTGACTCATGGTCCAGCAGGCATGGACAGGGACATTACCTAAGTTTCATGGTGCATTGGGTGACTCTGCTGGCAGCTGGGAAGGATGCAGGACAAGGTGCAGTAGTGTTGGAGGTTGTTCCGCCACCACGCCTTCAAAATGCTACTACTGCTGATTCTGACACACCTCTCTCTTCCACCCCCTCCTCTTTTTCTTCCTCCATGGCCTCTTTCTGTGCTTTGTCCTCGGAACCAGTGGTGCTCCGTAGGCGTTCAAGGGGCTACGCAACTTAAGCCAGGAATGGTGGTTTGCGACAATGGCACCAACCTCCTCTCTGCCCTCCGACAGGGACAACTGACCCATGTGCCCTGTTTGGCTCACGTCCTTAACTTGGTGGTGCAGCGGTTCTTGGGCAGGTACCCGGGCTTACAGGATGTCCTGAGGCAGGCCAGGAAAGTCTGTGCGCATTTCCGCCGATCATATAATGCCAGTGCTCGGCTGGCAGACCTCCAAAAGGAATTTAACCTGCTCAAGAACCGCCTAATCTGTGACATACCCACCAGGTGGAACTCAACGTTGGCCATGCTGCAGCGGCTGCACATGCAGCAGAGGGCCATCAATGAGTAAATGAGTACCTGTGCGACTATGGCACCAGGACAGGGTCAGGGGAGCTTGTTTTTTTTCCCCACGCCAGTGGGCCATGATCAGGGATGCATGCACTGTCCTGTCACCATTTGAGGAGGCCACAAGGATAGTGAGCAGTGACAGTGCATGCATCAGTGACACTGTCCCCCTTGTCCACCTGTTGGAGCACACGCTATGTGAAATAATGGACAGGGCACTTGAGGCAGAACAGAGGCAGGAAGAGGAGGACTTCCTTAGCTCTCAAGGCCCCCTTTATCCAGACAGTGTTTCTGCGTGCCTGCCGATCACACAGGAAGAGGACGAGGTGGAAGAGTATGACTGTGTCAGCATGGAGGTGGAGCCTGGCACTCAGCATCAGCAGCAGTCTTTAAGGGATCATTTACAGTACCAAGAAACCCATGGACTTGTACGTGGCTGGGAGGAGGTGGCTGCGCATCATGTCGTCCTTGGTGACCCAGAGGACTCTGGACTGAATGCCTCAGCAAACCTACGCTGCATGGCTTCCCTGATCCTGCAAAGCCTGCGGAAGGATCCTCGTATTTGTGGTATCAAGGAGAGGGATCGTTACTGGCTGGCAACCCTCCTTGATCCACATTACAAGAGTAAGGTTGCAGACCTTATCTTGCCATCGCAGGGGGAGCAGGGGATGAAACATCTTCGGGAAGCCCTGCAGAAAGGTCTGTGCAACGCGTTCCGAGAGACTGGGAGGTTACAAACTCCTGTTCCTGGACAATGTGTTGCCGAGGCTTCGGTCAGTCAAAGAAGGAGTGGTGGAGAAGGTGGCCGTCTGACCGATGCGTTCAGACAATTTTTTAGTCCTCAGCCCCAAGGTATGATCAGTTCCAGCAACCATCGCCAGCCTGATTTGGACACCTTTCCCACCGAAAATCATCTGGGTTACTGGGTCTTGAGGATGGATCACTGGCCAGAGCTTGCGCAGTATGCAATTGAGCTACTGGCCTATCCTGCATCCAGCGTTCTTTCGGAATGCACATTTAGTGCTGCTGGAGGCTTTGTAACCGATCACAGGTTGCGCCTGTCCACCGACTCGGTCGATCGACTGACCTTCATAAAAATGAATCAGTCTTGGATCACCACCAGATACCAAGCACCTGATGCTGATGTAACCGAATACATTTTTTTGAAATGTCAGATCCCTTCAAGACTGCCTATGCTGATGCTGAGTGACTATCCTGTTATGCTGAGTGACTAACCTCTTCCTCCCCAATGATCATGCTGATAGCTTGTAAGAATATTTTTGTTTCTGGGCGCCGCCACCAGTGGCTAAGGCCAAAATGTTCAGCCACTGTTTAACAGGGGCATGTAATTACAATTTTTGATGCAATTCTTTGCAGCAGGGCTCGTTCCTGCACTCCAACTAGAGTATCTGTGAGGGGTTGCAGTGTTGTGGCACCAACATCAGTGCCTAAGGCCCAATTTTTCTGTCCCTGTTGAACAGGGACATGTAATTACAATTCTTGATCTAATATTTCACAGCAGGGCCCATTCCACCGTCCACCAAGAGTAACTGTGAGGACTTACAGTGTTGTGGCACCAGCACCACCACCACCACCACCAAAGGCCCAATTTTTCTGCCCCTGTTCAACAGGGGCATGTAATTACAATTCTTGATCTAATATTTCACAGCAGGGCCCTGTGAGGGCTTTCAGTGTTGTGGCAACAACAACACCTAAGGCCACAATTTCTGCAGAGTATATAGGGCAGGCCCCTACTTTCAAACATCCAACTTACAAATGATTACTTGCAAACTGAAGGAGACAACAGAAAGTGAGATTAAATCTACCCCTAGGAAGGGAAATTCTCTCCTGTAAGAGTTAATATGGGAAAACGTGTCTCCTCTCCACTGATGCGTTATCACCAATCCTTGTTTCACTAAAAACCCCAAATTTTCTAAAAACATTTGTCATTGTGACAGAAAGTGAGGTGAAATCTTCTGAAGAGTAGCACAGACAGCAAAACAAATGTCACAGGGGTGATAACCCTTCCCTATGTTTTCCAAAAAACTTAAAAATAGATTTTTTGGCTGGAGCTACACTTTAAAAATGTACCAGTTCAAAATTACAAACAGATTCTACTTAACAACAAACCTACAGTCCCTGTCTTGTTTGCACCGCCTGTATACTGCTGTTCAGAGTATATAGGGCCTGGGGGCCCCACGCCTTTCCTTTTTTTAATTTGGGTGCGGGGTCCCCCTTAATATCCATACAAGACCCAGAGGGCCTGATAATGGACTGGGGGGGGAACCATGCCGTTTGTCTCACTGATTTTCATCCATATTGCTGGGACCCGACATTACATTAAAGCCGCAAGCAGTTTTAAATGACTTTAATGGGGCGTACACACGGTCGGACTTTTCGTCTACAAAAGTCCGACAGCCTGTCCGACAGACTTCCGGCAGACTTTCGGCGGACTTGCAGCAGACATTCTAACGAACGGACTTGCCTACACACGACCACACAAAAGTCCGACGGATTCGTACGTGATGACGTACACTGGACTAAAATAAGGAAGTTCATAGCCAGTAGCCAATAGCTACCCTAGCGTGGGTTTTTGTCCGTCGGACTAGCACACAGACGAGCGGATTTTGGGGTCCGTCGTAGTTACGACGTAAAGATTTGAAGCATGTTTCAAATCTAAAGTCCGTCGGATTTGAGGCTGAAAAAGTCTGCTGAAAGTCCGGAGAAGCCCACACACGATCGGATTACCAGCCAGCTTTAGTCCATCGGCGTCCGTTGGACTTTTGTAGACGAAAAGTCCGACCGTGTGTACGCCCCTTTATTCCTTTAAAAATATCATTTTGTGCAGGGACTGTTCTAAGCACGGGAAACACGCGCCACATTACAGGCATACTATAGACACCCCCCAGGTATGATATTTAAAGGAATATTTCAGTATTTTTTTTTCCCTTTAAGCATCATTAAAATCACTGCTCCTAAAACAACGGCCGTTTTTAAAACTTTTTTTTGCATTAATACATGTCCTCTGGGGCAGGACCTGGGTCCCCAAACCCTTTTTAGGACAATACCATGCAAATTAGCCTTTAAAATTAGCACTTTTGATTTTGAACGTTTGAGTCCCATAGACTTCAATAGGGTTCTAACGTTCGTGCAAATTTTCGGTCCTTTCGCAGGTTCTGGTGCGAACCGAACCGGGGGTGTTCGGCTCATCCCTAGTCTGGATAATTAAAATCCCCCCATTATGATAACACTTCCCATCCTTGCTGCTAATCCAAATTGTGATAGGAGATCTGTCTCCACTTCCTCCCTCAGGTTAGGGGGCCTATAGCATACTCCCAGTATTATTTTCCCCTTAGCTTCATCCCTTTGGAGCTCTACCCAAAGGGATTCCACTTCCTCCCTAGCTCCCTTAGTGATGTCATCTCTCACATTCACTTGCACATTATTCTTGATATAAAGGCATACCCCTCCCCTTTTTTACCCTCTCTATCCTTGCAATAAAGGGTATACCGGTATACCCTTGAATGTTTGCCAGCCAATCATGAGAGCTGTTGAACCAGGTCTCTGAAATTCCCACAAAATCCAAATCCTCCTCGTACAACAGTATCTCTAGTTCACCCATCTTGTCCACCAGGCTCCTGGCATTGGTGAACATGCCACGTAGTTTAGACCGGTCGCATATTGTCCTCGTATTGGGTGTTCCGAGATTGCAACTAGGACTTGCTACTATACTTACCTTGGGTTTTTGTGCTTTGGTCAACCTACCACTAATACCCCCAATACTGCCCTCTGGAATATGTTCCGTGCTGACTATCTCTACCGCTGGACCCTCCCCCCATCACCTAGTTTAAAACTCCTCTAACTTTTTGTCCATCTTCATTCCCAGCTGATCTGCACCCTCCTCATTTAGGTGCAGTCCGTCCCTTCTATAGTACTGGTTATCAACTGAGAAGTCCCAGTCCTCCAGGAACCCAAACCCCTCCTTACTACACCAGCTCTTCAGCCACTTGTTTACTTCCCTAATATCCCTCTGCCTTTCTGGTGTGGCTCGATGAACTGGTAGTATTCCTGAGAATACTACCTTGGAGGTCCTTTTTCTCAATTTAGCTCCTAAGTCCCTAAAATCTTTCTTTAGGACACTCCATCTGCCTCTGACTTTTGTCATTGGTGCCAACGTGCACTATGACAGCTGGGTCTTCCCCAGCCCCTCCCAGTAATCTGTCCACCATATCCATGATGTGCCGAACCCGAGTGCCCGATAGACAACATACTGTTCGGCGCTTCAGGTCTTTGTTACAGATTGCCCTCTCTGTCCTTCTAAGAATTGAGTCCCCTACCACCAGAATCAGAAATAGTAACCCCCTCAATTGGGACTTTAACAGACCACTCACTCAAAAAATATGTAAAAAACAATCTTTAATGATATGGAATAAAAAATGTATAAAATCCACATATGACAAAGATGCACAACGTATGTTACATGGAAAGTCAAACAAATGTTGTACACATAATTAGCATACAATATCAATGCCCAAATGCTCTGGACATTTGGGCATTGATATTATATGCTAATTATGTGTATTTTTAAATTTTTTTTACATATTTTTTGAGTGAGTGGTCTGTTAAAGTCCCAATTGAGTTGGTTACTATTTTTGTTCCTATTGATCGGGATGGGACCACCATGCTCCATGGGATATAATGGGAGCCTCTCTCTTTTTCTACCACCAGAATCTGTCTTTCCTTTCCCTTCACTTCCCCCCCACTCTCACTGGAGGAGTTCTTCCCCTCTCAGCTAGGAGAGTCCCTCAGCTCCAGCAGTGCTGGTCCCTGACTGGTTTCACCAATGTCACTCAATGGAGTGTACTTATTGGGATGCTCCAGCCCTGGTTCAACCTCCCTAGCACTTCCCCCTCTACCCTTCCTGACAGTCACCCATCTACTCTTTGCTAGTGCCTGCACCCTTTTGTCTCCACCGCCTCTGTGCTGGCCCCTGCCGGCACCTGCCGTGTACATTCCTGGCTCTCCTTTAGTATGGAGGAACTTCTCAGTGCTGACAGTTGCTTCCCCAGATTCAGACCCTGGGCTTCCAGGGAAACAATGCGCTTACATTTTGCACAGCAGTATTCACCCTCGATCAGATGATCAAGGAACGCATACATGCCGCAAGATGTACAAAGAGTCACCTCTCCACACCCGCCGGGCATTGTACCTATTAAATTTAATGAGGATTGGGGAGTATATCTTGTCCAAATTACCTAACAACTAGCTTCCTGACACTAATACTCAAGACAATACACAGGTACTCGCAGACCTACACGCACTCGCAGACCATTCGCAGACCACTCTCAGACCTATGTGCAATCGCAATACACAAGTATACAGTACACAATACACAAATACTAATGATCCACACACACTACTCAGACAACACTCAGGGACTCACACTAAACAGGTACTATGACCCCTGTTATAACCTCCTGTTTTAAACTCTGGTTTTAACTCACCACTTAGACCAGTTCCACTAACTCTGGTTTTAACTCACCACTTAGACCAGTTCCACTAACTCTGGTTTTAACT
>NC_133328.1:408197307-408238781 GCF_042186555.1 Aquarana catesbeiana | reverse complement strand
GCACCAGTCCTCAAGAAGGATGTACTGGAAATAGAGCGAGTACAAAGAAGGGCAATAAAGCTAATAAAGGGTCTGGAGGATATTAGTTATGAGTAGGGATGAGCTTTATGTTCGGGTCGAACATGAGTTCAACCCGAACATTGGCTGTTCACCCATTCGTCGAAAACCGAACATTATGGGGCGTTCGCGCCAAACTCGAGCACCATGTAATGCCCTATAATGCACTGCGGGAGCGCAGTGCATTGCTGTATGATGATTGGCCAAAGCATGCACCATGACCTGCATGCTTTGGCCAGTCCCAGCGCCCTCAGCTAAGAGAGCCATAATTGGCCAAAGGCAGAGTGCCTTTGGCCAATCATGGCTCAGGGGGACTAAGTTCACGCCCCACACTATATAAGGCTGCCTGCACGTCTGCCTCTTGTATTGTGTTGTTGGCGTGGATGGAGAGAGAGTGTCATTTAGATTGAGCAGGCAGGCAGGTTATTCATTTAGCTGCAGTGCATTTAATATATATATATGTAGCACTAACTCTCGTGGAGCTGCTGGTTTAAAGTGGCCTGTTACCTTCACTCTCATTACCTCTGTTTCACTGGCACCTGGTCTAGGGTCCTGTTGAGTTTACCTCTGGACGATGTAGACACCAAAACACCAAACACTTGAATATATTTTCCAATGCTTTAATGAACAAGTAATATAGGATGTATTGGTTTGCAATGAATGTCAGACACAGTACTTGAACCTTTAAGCCAACCCGGCAGTACTATGCAGTAAGATTACTTCAGGATATGTCCTCCAACTGAGTCACCAGGCCCCTCTCCAGACCAGCACTCTGCATGATTCTTCCATGACGGGTCCTCCCCTGGGATCTCCTCGGTTGTCCAGCTTCTTCACTCAGGACAGACAGCTCAGGACCATTCCTCTGCTGCTGTGGTAGGCCCCAGGCAGGCTTCTGGGCCCACCCACACGCCACAGCGACGTGGGCCTCCGGCGCGGAGGACCACAAGGTGGTACTGTTAACGCATACCTGTCGGCCAGGAGGGCCAGCAGGTGGCTGAAAACGAACCCCTAAACATGGCGTCTGTCCCATAAATACCCTCTCCCAGAATGCAACTCGGAGGACCACCACCACCGAGTTGTCTCCGGGACAGATGAGCACTCATACGCTTCAACACATTGCCTTTCCAACACCAGCCCATGGTGACAACGACACCCACTGGCACAGTGTGGAACTACACGCAACTCAGCCAAGCTGGAACAGAGTCAAATCTAACTTCACCTAACAAGTAACCCACAATATTTACCTAACAGCGGTAGATTAAAAATCTACCAGCGCTACACACACACATATATATATATATATATATATATATATATACAGACAGTCTTGTGTGTATGTATATATATATATATATATATATACATATATATATATCCACTGCATCCAGTTTAGCTATATCTAACTGAAGGCCATTCCTGGTGTTCTTTTTCTAAAATACTTCAGGCAGGCAGGTTATTCAGTTATCTGCAGTGTATTTAATATATATATATATATATATATATATATATATATATATATATATATATATATATATATATATATATATATACAGACAGTCTCGTATATACAGTGGGGACAGAAAGTATTCAGACCCCCTTACATTTTTTACTCCTTGTTATAATGCATTTACTAAAATCATTTAAGTTCATTTTTTTCCTCATTAATGTACACACAGCACCCCATATTGACAGAAAAACACAGAATTGTTGACATTTTTGCAGATTTATTAAAAAAGAAAAACTGAAATATCACATGATCCTAAGTATTCAGACCCTTTGCTCAGTATTTAGTAGAAGCACCATTTTGATCTAATACAGCCATGAGTCTTTTTGGGAAAGATGCAACAAGTTTTTCACACCTGGATTTGGGGATCCTCTGCCATTCCTCCTTGCAGATCCTCTCTAGTTCTGTCAGGTTGGATGGTAAACATTGGTGGACAGCCATTTTTAGGTCTCTCCAGAGAGGCTCAATTGGGTTTAAGTCAGGGCTCTGGCTGGGCCATTCAAGAACAGTCACAAAGTTGTTGTGAAGCCACGTTATTTTAGCTGTGTGCTTAGGGTCATTGTCTTGTTGGAAGGTAAACCTTCGGCCCAGTCTGAGGTCCTGAGCACTCTGGAGAAGGTTTTCGTCCAGGATATCCCTGTACTTGGCCGCATTCATCTTTCCCTCGATTGCAACCAGTCGTCCTGCTTCACTGTTGGGACTGTATTGGGCAGGTGATGAGCAGTGCCTGGTTTTCTCCACACATACCACTTAGAATTAAGGCCAAAAAGTTTTATCTTGGTCTCATCAGACCAGAGAATCTTATTTATCACCATCTTGGAGTTCTTCAGGTGTTTTTTAGCAAACTCCATGCGGCCTTTCATGTGTCTTGCACTGAGGAGAGGCTTCCGTCTGGCCACTCTGCTATAAAGCCCCGACTGGTGGAGGGCTGCAGTGATGGTTGACTTTCTACAACTTTCTCCCATCTCCCGACTGCATCTCTGGAGCTCAGCCACAGTGATCTTTGAGTTCTTCTTTAACTCTCTCACCAAGGCTCTTCTCCCCCCGATAGCTCAGTTTGGCCGGACGGCCAGCTCTAGGAAGGGTTCTGGTCATCCCAAACCTATTCCATTTAAGGGTTATGGAGGCCACTGTGCTCTAATGAACCATAAGTGCAGCAGAAATTTTTTTTGTAACCTTGACCAGATCTGTGCCTTGACACAATTCTGTCTCTGAGCTCTTCAGGCAGCTCCTTTGACCTCATGATTCTCATTTGCTCTGACATGCACTGTGAGCAGTAAGGTCTTATATAGACAGGTGTGTGGCTTTCCTAATGAAGTCCAATCAGTATAATTAAACACAGCTGGACTCAAATGAAGGTGTAGAACCATCTCAAGGATGATCAGAAGAAATGGACAGCACCTGAGTTAAATATATGAGTGTCACAGCAAAGGGTCTGAATACTTATGCAGCGTACACATGAGCGGACTTTTCGACCGGACTGGTCCGGCGGACAATCCGATCGTGTGTGGGCTTCATCGGACCTTCAGTGGACTTTTCCAGATGAAAATCTGACGGACCTTAGATTTGACACATGCTTCAAATCTTTCCGATGGACTCGTGTCCGGTTGAAAAATCCATTTGTCTGTATGCTAGTCCAACGGACGAAAACCCATGCTAGAGCAGCTATTGGCTACTGGCTATCAACTTCCTTATTTTAGTCCGGTCGTACGTCATCATGTACGAATCCGTCGAACTTTGGTGTGATTGAAAGTCTGACGAAAGTCCACCGGAATGGCCGTCAGACTTTTGTTGCCGAAAAGTCCGCTCATGTGTACGCGGCCTTAGGACCATGTGATATTTCAGTTTTTCTTTTTTAATAAATCTGCAAATATGTCAACAATTCTGTGTTTTTCTGTCAATATGGGGTGCTGTGTGTACATTAATGAGGAAAAAAATTAACTTAAATGATTTTAGCAAATGGCTGCAATATAATAAAAAGTGAAAAATGTAAGGGGGTCTGAATATTTTCTGTCCCCACTGTGTATATATATATATATATATATATATATATATATATATATCCACTGCATCCAGTTTAGCTATATCTGACTGCAGGCCATTCCTGGTTTACTTTTTCTAATATACTTCAGGCAGGCAGGTTATTCAGTAGGGATGAGCAGAACACCCCCCCCGGTTCGGTTGGCGGCAGAACATGCGAACAGACAAAAAATTTGTGCGAACACACGAGCACCGTTAAAGTCTATGGGACTCAAACGTGAAAAATCAAAAGTGCTAATTTTAAAGGCTAATATGCAAGTTATTGTCATAAAAAGTGTTTGGGGACCGGGGTCCTGCCCCAGGGGACATGTATCAATGCAAAAAAAGTTTTAAAAATGGCCGTTTTTTTCGGGAGCAGCGATTTTAATAATGCTTAAAGTGAAACAATAAAAATGAAAAAAAAAAGTAACAACACTGTAAAGCCTCATAGATACTTTTGTTAAGTGCAGGAACAGGCCCTGCTGTGAAATATTAAGTCAAAAATTGTAATTACGCTCCACTGTTAAACAGGGGCAGAAAAATTGGGCCTTAGGCGGTGGTGGTGGTGGTGGCACAACACTGTAAAGCCTCACAGATACTTTTGTTGAGCGCAGAAACAGGCCCTGCTGTGAAATATTAGGTCAAAAATTGTAATTACGCGCCTCTGTTAAACAGGGGCATTAAAATTGGGCAGTCGTGGTGGTGGCGGTAGCTGTCGGGGGCCTGCCAGGACAGAATGGGTGAACATGCCACTGTAAAGCCTCACAGATACTCTTGTGAGCACAGTAACAGGCCCTGCTGTGAAATATTAAATCAAAAATTGTAATTACAAGCCCCTGTTAAACAGGGGCAGAAAAATTGGGCATTAGGCAGTGGTGGTGGTGCCCTGAACCGAAAATATTCCTAGAAGCTATCATCATGAAGATTGAGGAGGAATAGGATAGTCACTCAGCATAATAGGATAGTCACTCAGCATATGCAGTCTTCTAGGGATCCCACATCCATAGAAAAATCAATCGGTTACATCAGCATCAGGTGTTGGTAGCTGGTGATCCAAGACTGATTCATTTTTATGAATGTGAGCAGATCAACAGAGTCTGTGGACAGGCGCACTGGATGCAGGACAGGCCAGTCGCTCAATTGCATATTGCATATTGAGCAAGCTCTGGCCACTAGTCCACCCTCAAGACCCAGTAACCCAGTGGATGTCCTGGTGGAAAGGTCTCCAGGTCTGATCTTGCCCCTAGATATTCCTGCATCATGTAATTCAGAAGCTGGCAATGGTTGCTGGAACCGATCAGACCTGGGCGCTGAGGACTGAAGATTGTCAGCCGGCCACCTTTTCCACCGCTCTTTCTGTGACTGAATGAAGCCTCAGCAACACGTTCTCCAGCACTAGGAAATTGTAACCTCCCAGGCTCTGGAAATGCATTGCACAAACCTTTCTGCAAGGCCTCCCGAAGATGTTTCATCCTCTACTCCCTCTGCGAAGGCTGGATTAGTTCTGCAACCTTACCCTTGTAACGTGGATCAAGAAGGGTTGCCAGCCAGTAATGATCCCTCTCCTTGATACCAGGAATCCTAGGGTTCTTTTGCAGGCTTTGCAGGATCAGGGAGGCCATACAGCGTAAGTTTGCAGAGGCATTCGATCCTGAGTCCTCTGGGTCACTAAGGATCACATGATCCTCAACCACCTCCTCCCAGCCACGTACAACTCCATGGGTTTCCGGGGACTGAAAACGATCCCTTGAAGACTGCTGCTGATGCTGAGTGTTATCCTCCAACTCCATGCTGACACAATCCTCCTCCTCCTCTTCTTCTTCCTGTATGATCGGCGGGCCCGCAGGAATACTATCTGGATAAAGGGGGCCTTGAGAGGTAAGGAAGTCCTTATCCTCCCGCTGTTCTGCTTCAAGTGCCCTGTCCATTATTCCACGAAGCATGTGCTCCAACAGGAAGACCATATCACTGATGCATGCACTGTCACTGCTCACCATCCTTGTGGCCTCCTCAAATGGTGACAGGACAGTGCATGCATCCTTGATTGGTAGCCATTGGCGTGGCAAAAAAAAGCCAAGCTCCCTTGACCCTGTCCTGGTACCATACTCACACAAGTACTCACTGATGGCCCTCTGCTGCATGTGCAGCTGCTGAAGCATTGCCAACGTTGAGTTCCACCTGGTGGACATGTCACAAATGAGGCAGTTCTTGGGCGGGTTGCATTCTCTTTGAATGTCAGCCAGCCGAGCACTGGCATTATATGACTGGCGGAAATTACCACAGACTTTCCTAGCCTGACTCAGGAGATCCTGTAAGCCAGGGTACCTGCTCAAGAACCGCTGCACCACCAAATTCAGGACGTGAGCCAAACAGGGAACATGGGTCAAGTGTCCCTGTCAGAGGGCAGAGAGGAGGTTGGTGCCATTGTCACATACAACCATTCCTGGCTGAAGCTGGCATGGCATCCACCACCTCTGAGCCTGCCCCTGCAGAGTTGACAGAATCTCTGCCCCAGTGTGGCTCCTGTCCCCTAAGCAGACAAACTCCAGCACCGCATAGGATCTTTTTGCCTGAGTGCTTGCATAGCCCCTTGAACGCTTACGGAGCACCGCTGGATCAGAGGACAAATCTGCAGAGGAAGAGGCCATAGAGGAAGAAGAGGAGGAGGGAGTGGAGGAGAGAGGTGTGGCAGAATCACCACTAATAGCATTTTATAGGCATGGTGGTGGAACAAACTCCAACAATATTAAACCCTGTCCTGCATCCTTCCTAGCTGCCAGCAGAGTTACCCAGTGTGCCGTGAAAGAAAGGTAACATCCCTGTCCATGCCTGCTGGACCATGAGTCAGCGGTAATATGCACTGTACTGCTGACCGCCCTGTCCAATGAGGCCAAGACATTGCCTTCCACATGCTGGTAGAGAGCCGGAATGGCTTTCTGTGAAAAGAAATGGCGAACCTGCCACTGAGGTACTGCACATTCCACAAATTCACGAAAGGGGGCAAAGTGTACCAGCTGAAAAGGCAGCAGTTGCAGTGCTAGCGATTTGGCCAAGCTAGCATTCAGATGCTGAGCATGTGGATGGCTGGGACCGAATTTCTTTCAACGGTTTAGCAACTGGGGTAGGGAAATTTGCCTGCTAAAATCCGATGTTGGTGTGTCGCTAGCAGATTGGCCACAAGTACTTGGGACACCTATTTCTATACCTTCATTCCTCTCAGTGCATGTTTCTAAGAGGACTGGAGGTATAGAAATAGGTGTCCCAAGTACTTGTGGCCAATCTGCTAGGGACACACCAACATCAGATTTTAGCAGGCAAATTTCCCTACCCCAGTTGCTAAACCGTTGAAAGAAATTCGGTCCCAGCCATCCACATGCTCAGCATCTGAATGCTAGCTTGGCCAAATCAGTCCTCTCAGAAACCTGCACTGAGAGGACTGGAGGTATAGTGGGGTTGGAGATCCCAGCTGATGAGGAGCAAGGAGAGGTCCGCCTTGTTCTTTGATGTGGGTCTTTTAAGTGCTATTGCCAACGGACTGCATGGGAGGTCGTCATATGTCTGGTCAAGCATGTGGTGCCCAAGCGGCTGCTGTTTTGGCCATGCTTGATACGCTTCAGACATATGTTGCAAACAGCAACGGTGCAATCTGCTGCACACATGTCAAAAAAGGCCCACACCAAAGAACTTTTCAAAATATGCGGGGAGTCAGCAGCGCCCTGCACCTGCTTAGCTCTGCGGTGTGATGCAATAGGGTGGCTGCCCTTAAGCTGCCCCCTGGAGGGCATCCTGCCTCGTTGGAGATGTGCCTCCTCCTCCTCTCTTCTATCAGGCACCCAAGTAGAGTCAGTGACCTCATCATCCCCTCCCTCCTCGTCACTGGAGCAAACTTGGCAGTATGCTGCAGCTGGGGGAACATGACTGCCAGTTTCTTGACCTTCTTGACCTTTTTTGGCTCACGTTACTCTCTTCCTCAACCTGGGTACCATCATTGGTGTGCACAATACCGTTCACCCCTAGTGCAGTTGGTGTACACAATACAGTGCACCCATAGTTGTTATTACACGTCTGTTGGTGTACAAAGTATCGTGCACCCCTAGTGCAGTTGCTACTACTTTTCTGGTGGTGTACACAGTACACAATACATACAGTACACCCATAGTTGTTATTACACTTCTGCTGCTGTACACAGTACTGTGCACCCATAGTGCAGTTGCTACTACTTTCCTGGGGGTGTACACAATACATACAGTGCACCCATAGTTGTTATTACACTTCTGTTGGTGTACACAGTACCGTGCACCCCTAGTGCAGTTGCTACTACTTTTCTGGTGGTGTACACAACACAGACAGTGCACCCATAGTTATTACACTTCTGTTTGTGTACATAGTACCGTGCACCCCTAGTGCAGTTGCTACTACTTTTCTGGTGGTGTACACAATACAGTGCACCCATAGTTGCAAAAAGATGCCATGCAGTGCTTGAGTTGGTCTGCTCAGGGGACAGGAGCCACACTGGGGCAGAGATTCATGCAGCTCTGCAGGGGCAGGCTGAGATGTGGTTGACACCACACCAGCTTCAGCCAGGAATGGTTGTATATGACAATGGCACCAACCTCCTCTCCGCCCTCCAACAGGGACACTTGACCCATGTTCCCTGTTTGGCTCACATCCTGAATTTGGTGGTGCAGCAGTTCTTGAGCAGGTACCCAGGCTTATAGGATCTCCTGAGGCAGGCCAGGAAAGTCTGTGGTCATTTCCACCAGTCATATAATGGCAGTGCTCGGCTGGCTGACATTCAAAGAGAATGCGACCTGCCCAAGAACTGTCTCATTTGTGACATGCCCACTAAGGGGAACTCAACTTTGGCAATGCTGCAGCGGCTGCACATGCAACAGAGGGCCATCAATGAGTACCTGTGTGAGTATGGCACCAGGACAGGTTCAGGGAGGCTTGGCTTTTTTTAGCCACGCCAGTGGCTACTAATCAAGGATACATGCACTGTCCTGTCACCAATTGAGGAGGCCACAAGGATGGTGAGCAGTGACACTGCATGCACCAGTGATACTGTCCCTCTTGTCTTCCTGTTGGAGCACACGCTTCGTGGAATAATGGACAGGGCACTTGAAGCAGAACAGTGGGAGGATAAGGACTTCTTTACCTCTCAAGGCCCCCTTTATCCAGATAGTATTTCTGCGGCCCGCCGATCACATAGGAAGAAGAAGAGGAGCAGGAGGATTGTGTCAGCATGGAGGTGGAGGATAACACTCAGCATCAGCAGCAGTCTTCAAGGGATCGTTTTCAGTCCCCAGAAACCCATGGAGTTGTACGTGGCTGGGAGGAGGTGGTTGAGGATCATGTGATCCTTAGTGACCCAGAGGACTCAGGATCGGATGCCTCTGCAAACTTACGCTGCATGGCCTCCTTGATCCTGCAAAGCCTGCAAAAGGATCCTAGGATTCCTGGTATCAAGGAGAGGGATCATTATTGGCTGGCAACCCTTCTTGATCCACGTTACAAGGGTAAGGTTGCAGAACTCATCCAGCCTTCACAGAGGGAGCAGAGGATGAAACAACTTCTGGAGGCCTTGCAGAAAGGTTTGTGCAATGCGTTTCCAGAGCCTGGGAGGTTAAAATTTCCTGGTGTTGGACAATGTGTTGCTGAGGCTTCATTTAGTCACAGAAAGAGCGATGAAGAAGGTGGCCGGCTAACCGATGCCTTCAGACAATTCTTCAGACCTCAGCGCCAAGGTCTGATCGGTTCCAGCAACCATTGCCAGCATCTGAATTACATGGTGCAGGAATATCTAGGGGCAAGATCAGACTTGGAGAGCTTTTAAACAGAATATCCACGGGGTTCCTGGGTCTTGAGGATGGACCACTGGCCAGAGCTTGCTCAATATGCAATTGAGCTACTGGCCTGTCCTGCATTCAGCAATCTTTCATTCAGTGCTGCTGGAGGCTTTGTAACTGATCACTGTCCACAGACTCTGTTGATCAGCTCATATTCATAAAAATGAATCAGTCTTGGATCACCAGCTACCAAGCACCTGATGCTGATGTAACCGATTGATTTTTCTATGGATGTGGGATCCCTTGAAGACTGCATATGCTGAGTAACTATCCTATTATGCTGAGTCCTATTCCTCCTTAATCTTCATGATGATAACTTCTAAGAATATTTTTGGTTCAGGGCATCACCACCACTGCCTAAGGCCCAATTTTTCTGCCCCTGTTTATCAGGGGCTTGTAATTACAATTTTTGATCAAATATTTGACAGCAGGGCTTGTTCCTGCGCTCAACAAGAGTATCTGTGAGGGGTTGCAATGTTGTGGCACCACCACTGCCCAAGGCCCAATTGTTCTGCCCCTGTTTAACAGGGGCGCGTAATTACAATTTTTGATCTAATATTTCACAGCAGGGCCCATTCCAGTGTCCACCAAGAGTAACTGTGAGGGCTTACAGTGTTCTGGTACCACCAACACCTAAGGCCCAATTTTCCGCAGAGTGTATAGAGCAGGCCATATAGTATATACAGGCGGTCCCCTATTTTCAAACATCCGACTTACAAATGACTCCTACTTACAAACAGAGGGAGACAACAGGAAGTGAGAGAAAATCTACCCCTAGGTTGGGAAAATGTTCTCCTGTAAGAGTTAACATGGGAAAAAGGTGCCTCCACTGATGCTTTATCACCAATCCTAGTTCCCAGTTTCCCTAATAACCCAAAATTTTCAAAATCCAATTGTTATTGGGACAGAAAGTGAGGTGAAATCTTCTGAACAGGGGCGCAGACAGCAAAACAAATGTTACAGGGTGATAACCCTTCCCCATTTTATCCAAAAAGCTTCAAAATAGATTTTTTTTGCTGGAGCAACACTTTAAAAATTTACATGTTCCAAATTGCAAACAGATTCAACTTAAGGACAAACCTACAGTCCCTATCTTGTTTGTAACCCGGGGACCACCTGTATACTCCTGTTCCAAGTATATAGGGCCTGGGGGCCTCAAGCCTTTTTTTTTTGTAATTTGGCCGCGGGGTTCCCCTAAATAACCATACCAGACCCAAAAGACCTGGTAATGGGCTTGTGGGGGGGGGACCCATGCCGTTTTTCTCAATGATTTTCATCTATATTGCCAGGACCCAACATTACATTAAGTCACAAGCAGTTTTAAATTACTTTTATTCCTTTAGAGATGTCATTTTGTGCCGGGACTGTTCTAAACAAAGGAAAAATGCGCCACTTTACAGGCATACTATAGTCACCCCCCAGGCACGATATTTAAAGGAATATTTCACTTTTATTGTTTCACTTTAAGCATTATTGAAATCACTGCTCCCGAAAAAATGGCCGTTTTTGAAACTTTTTTTGTATTGATACATGTCCCCTGGGGCAGGACCCGGGTCCCCAAACACTTTTTATGACAATAATTTGCATATTAGCCTTTAAAATTAGCACTTTTGATTTTTCACGTTCGAGTCCCATACACTTTAATGGTGTTTGCATGCTTACGTAGAGGATTCTTTACTGTAAGTGCGGAAAGCATGTGGCATTCCCTTCCACAGGCTGTGGTATTAGCGGGGACGGGGAGCATCGATAGTTTCAAAAAACTATTAGATAAGCACCTGAACAACCACAACATACAGGGATATACAATGTAATACTGACATTTAATCACACACATAGGTTAGACTTGATGGACTTGATGGACTTGTGTCTTTTTTCAACCTCACCTACTATGTAACTATGTAACTATAAGGGGATAAGCAGGAGAAGAGATCAGGTAGAAGCTGATTGTCTCCCTGTGAAATTCCCGAATGGTCAGGGTAATAGGTACCGTACACAAGGTCACCAGATCCATGGACAAGGGAGAGTTACCAACGGCTAAGAATGACAAAGGTCTGTGCAATTTAATCACCGGAATCTGTAGACTGTGTGCTAGATCCCTATCAATGAAATTGCTAGCAGCACCAGAATCAATGAAAGCGGAGAGGTGGTGAGAAAACTTGCCAGAACTAAATTGTGCAAGAACAAATAAGCCATCTCTGAGACACAGTATGGTCTATAGAAGCAGACCCTACCCACACTAGACTGTTGGCGTTTCTTGGCTTATTAGCACAGCTATCAAAAGTGGCGGTGGTTGCCACAATATAAGCAGAGACCCTGAGATCTCCTTCTAGCCTTTTCCCCAGAGGATAAATGGGTAGCGCCAATTTGCATGGGCTCATCCTCCTGGAGTGGCTGAGAGGGCTCAGGAAATAAAGAAAGGTGGACAGCGCACTAGGGGGCAAAGAAACAAACCTTTCTGTATGCCTTTCCAGTAATCGCCTGTCTATACGGATGGCTACTTGCATGGCTTCATTCAAAGACTTTGGTTCAGGGTAGCGTACTAAGGAGTCTTTGATGGAGTCTGATAAACCTAACCTAAACTGGCTTCTTAGAGCTGGGTCATTCCATCCAATGTCAAGTGCCCAGTGGTGGAAATCAGAACAGTATTGTTCAGCGGTGCGCTTATCCTGACATAATAACCTAAGGTTAGCTTCAGCTGAATGGGCACAGTCAGAATCATCATACAGTAAACCTAAGGCTTTGAAAAAGGCTTCAACTGACCCTCTAACTGGGTCATCTGTGGGGAGACTAAACGCCCAAGCCTGGGAATCCCCCTGTGCTTCAGAACCAGAGGAGTGTGGATTAAGCTTAAAGTATAGCATACAACTATTTTTAAAGTTGGAAAACATATGCGGGTCACCAGAAAAATGGTCAGGCGGGTTAACTTTGGGCTCTGGTCACTGCTGGAGGTGCACTTACATGCAAAGACAGTTCTTGGACGTGGCGTGTCAGTTTGCAAATTTCCTCAACAAATTAGAAAGCCTGTGTAGTGTCCATCTTGACAGAAAATTTAAAGGCTTGTGATAATGTCATGAATGTCACATCTACCACAATGCAGGTGGTCAGACACTATAGCTAGCTACTGTGTGCTTCGCCTATAGCAGCCCGCTTTCCCTTAAGGCAAGCAGGCCTTGGTTGCCCCCAGGACTTATACACAATGCTATAGTGCCTGGCCATCACACCAGGGCAGACGCGAACAGAGCAAACAGACTACTTGCAGTTTAGCAGACAGGTAGCGTGGTTCTATGACAGTCCAGGTAAAAGGCAGGCTGAATTCAGGGAATAGTCCAATATTCGATCCGGGTCCTACACAGGGAGATCCAACAGCAAAGCAGGGCAGACAAACGGGAGACTTGATCAGAAACAATGTAGGTAACACTGTCTCTATCACAAGCAAGATAGAGTGTTCATTTTGCTGAAAAGAGGTGAATGACCAGATTAATCACCTTGCAGGTGAACACAGACAGGGAGAATGCAACAGCCAACACCCGGATGCTGGAATGAGGAGCAGGAGCCCTAAGTGATCCTGACACTCTTACCCTCAAGACTGGGGCAGCGTCTAACTTTAACCTGCTTACAAATATACTCTATACTACCAAAAGTATTGGGACGCCTACCTTTACACACGCATAAACTTTAATGACATCCCAGTCTTAGTCCGTAGGGTTCAACATTGTGTTTGCCCACCCTTTGGAGCTATAACAGCTTTAACTATTCTGGGAAGGCTGAACACAAGGTTTAGGAATGTGTCTATGGGAATGTTTGACCATTCTTCCAGAAGCGCATTTGTGAGCTCAGGCACTGATGTTGGACAAGAAGGTCTGGCTCACAGTCTTCGCTCGAATTCATCTTAAAGGTGTTCTGTCGGGTTGAAGTCAGGACCCTGTGCAGGGCAGTCAAGTTCCTCCACCCCAAATTCACTCATCCATGTCTTTATGGACCTTGATTTGTGCACTGGTCCAAATAATTTGGTAGAGGGCGATTATGGTGTGGGGTTGTTTTTCAGGCGTTGGACTTGGCCCCTTAGTTCCAGTGAAGGAAACTCTTAAGAAATCAGCATACAAAGACATTTTGGACAATTTCATGCTCCCAACTTTGTGGGACCAGTTTGGGAATGGCCAACATGACTGTGCACCAGTGCAAAAACAAGGTGGCACTGCCCCCCTAGTGACGTCATCGACCCAGAATGCACCAGTTGGTGACATCACAAGGGGTGGGGCCACTGGGTGACGTTGCCAGGTGACTCCGCCCCTCACCTATATAAGAACTGTGAAATGGCAGCAGCCTGCAGTAGGCAGTCAGCCTTCATTGACGGCGGAGCGTTTTGTTTCTTTTCTTGGGTCCAGCGGTGGATGGCGGGCGACAGATCTACATCGGGGAACATTGTTTTTATGTTTTTCTATTTTTTTCATAAAGAAATTGACAAAAACCTGTCAGGAAGGAAGGGCCCCATCAACATGGGGACAAGGTGCTTTGGGGCTCACTCGCCCTCCTCTTTCCTGGCCTACCAGGCTGCATGTTTAGATAAGGGTCTGGTATGAATTTTGGGGGGACCCAACACCATTTTTTTATTTTACATATTAGCGTGGGGTTCCTCTTAAAATCCATACCAGACCCAAAGGGCCTGGAATGTACTGTGGGGGGGACCTCACACTGTTTTTTTTGGCAATAGTTTGCAGCTGCAAAGTACATTTAAATGCATTTTTTTTCTATATAAATGTCATTTTTAATGCAGCATGTTCTATACATGCTACAGATGTGCCACTTTACAGGCAGACTAAGGGGACCCCCTTCCCCAGGCACTATATTTAACTGCTATATTTAACTGCTTGCTGACCAGCCACCGTCGTTATATGGCAGCAGGTTGGCTCCCCTGTGCGAATCCCCATATGTGTACGACGGCCGATTTAAGTACTATAGGGGGCGCGTGCAATGTCTGCCAGTGACCCGTGATCGCTCCTCAGAGAGCCAGAACGGGGATCTGTCAGTGTAAACAAACAGATCCCCGTTCTGATAGGGAAGTAGAGAGAGAATTAAAATCACTGCTCCTTTAAAACTGTTTTTTTCTTGCAACAATACATGTCCCCCAGGGCAGTAGCTGGGCCCCCATAACCTTTTTATGTCCAATAACTTGCATATAAGCCTTCAAAATGGGGATTTTTGATTTTTCAAGTTCAGGTTCCATAGACTTTAATGGAATTCGGTGTTCAGGTCCAAACTTTTTGCGATGTTCGGGTGTTCTGGTGCGAACCGAACCAGGGGGGAGTTGTTTGGCCAATCTCTAGCGAAGAGGTAGTTGCAGCTATACATGGCTATTATAGTTTAAGACACACTGGCAACAGCAGATCACAAGGGACATTTCAGTATCAAGGGGAAAATACATATCCTTTCAAATGAACTTCCTATAAGCCCTTCCCATATATGTATGATGGGGACCAGGAGAGGCAAGAATCCTATTCAAGGAACCATTCTGACATTCTATCCAAAATGGGTAAGTTTATGTTAGATCAGAAATCATACTGCTTTTTCCGTAATGTGAGATGTAAAGTTAATTATTCCTTAAAACCTGAAATAAATGTACCATACCCTGAGATGATAGTAGATTGCAATAAAGTTTGCTTATTTAATAATAGCCTAAATGTGTCCCTACCACATACACTCCTGTGGAGATATTTATTGATAAAGTGTCTAAGGATATTAATTATTGCATTAAAAAAATGTGACTTCCATGGTTATTTACCTAATAACCTACCTGTGAAAGAAAAAGGAGCACTTACATTTTAGGAACAGATATATTATTGAAACTGGAAAAAATAGGGGTTACCTAATGATAATGGACCCTGTGAAATATAGGAAAGAGATTCTTCAACAACTGACAGATACCTTGGTATACAAGAAATTGGGGAATCAAAATGCAGATAAAGGTTTGTCATAAAAAGGCCTGAGTAGGAAAGATCACTAAATACCTTCTTCGTTATTTGCAGACTGATCATCCACAGATCCCACTCTGTAAATTTTATGACACTTCTATAAAGACTTTATAACTCCCTTGGGTAGTCCAGTAGTTTTGGGGAAAGAGTCAGTTTTTGTGCCTATAGCTAAAAATTTGGATACATTGGTGGCACCTTTGGTGCAGAGGACAAGGATATACAGTACATCAAGTACACCAGTGACTTTGGTAAATGACTGAAAGAGCTATCTGATAATGTGTCTGGTTTATCGTTAGTGACATGGGATACGTCAAGTTTATATGCATCAGTTGATCAAGTGAAAGTGATTGATTCTGCATTAAAATTGATGGTAGCTAGTGAACTATGTACCAAGGAATACACGTATTGATTCAGAGAGTTGTTTGAAGTGATTTTGTTTAAGAACTATTTAATCTCTGAGGAGATGTTTTACCTACAATGTAGAGGGGTTGCAATGAGTTCCTATGTCATCCCATTGTTCGCAGGGATATTATTGATCAATTTGAGACAACATTCATGTATTCCTATAAAGTGTTAACCAGACACTGTAGGGTTTGGTAGTGCTTCATTGATGATGTCTGTAGGTAATAACATTGCAGCATTGGAACCCTGATATCCTTTAATGAGGAATTAAATAGGTTTGATCTAACTCAAATTTGGATGATGAAAAAATTACCTTTTTAGATGCTATGGTATACAAAAAGATGGGATGTTGCACACTGACATTTACACAAAACCACCATCGGATAGGAACCAATTGCTGCTATTCAGCAGCTTTCATTCAGCATGCACATTTTGATACATTGTGAGGAGCAGGGGCATTGCTAGGTGGCAAAAAGACCAGGGGCTTCAGCCCGAAGTCAGAGCCCGACATCGGGGGGGGGGGGGTTGGGGGTGATGTGGTGGGGTTGTATGGAGGAGGGTGTTACCTACCTGACACGTACTGACCTACCTGACATACACTGACCTACATGACATGCCTGACACGTACTATCCTACCTGACACACACTGACCTCAGTTGCCAAGATTGTAAAAAAATTAGGGGGCAGGCCATTTGTTTGTAGGCGTAACATAGCAAAATAGTAAAATGCGGCGCACAAAGTGCGGCGCGGCAAAAAATTGGCGTGGTTTACGCGGAACAGTGGGCGTGGCTTGAATGGGCGTGGCTCAAAGGGGTGTGGTTACAGTCTGAGATGAATGAGGGATGGAGGGAGAAAGAAAGAAAGAAAGAAAGAAAGAAAGAAAGAAAGAAAGAAAGAAAGAAAGGACAGCAGGCCCAGATCCTACACCACAATAGAAATGTGTATTCCAGAAAGTTTAACAAATCAGCAGATAAAGATACTCCAACACCTGGTGTTATCGCTTCAATCATCCAGGCACCATGGTTGTTATGGTATCAGGGTGATTGAAGCGCATTATTTCAATTATTACATTGTAATATAAAATGAAATCATTCAACTCACCATAATGCAGAATCAGTGGAAGCCCCGAGCTTGTCACCTGCCACCAGATGCCATCAGGTGCCTCCCCAGCAGAGTCCCTCCTTGCATCAGGTGCCTCCCCAGCAGAGTCCGCCGTTGCATCAGGTGCCTTAATGGCAAAGTCCGCCCTTGCATCAGGTGCCTCCCCGGCAGAGTCCGTCCTTGCATCAGGTGCCTCCCCAGCAGAGTCCGCCCTTGCATCAGGTGCCTCCCAAGCAGAGTCCGTCCTTGCATCAGGTTCCTTCCAAGCAGAGACCGTCCTTGCATCAGGTTCCTTCCAAGCAGAGTCCGTCCTTGCATCAGGTGCCCCCAGCAGAGTCCGTCCTTGCATCAGGTGCCCCCAGCAGAGTCCGTCCTTGCATCATTTGCCCCCAGCAGAGTCCGTCCTTGCATCAAGTGCCCCCAGCAGAGTCCGTCCTTGCATCAAGTGCCCCCAGCAGAGTCCATCCTTGCATCAGGTGCCCCCAGCAGAGTCCTTCCTTGCATCAGGTGCCCCCAGCAGCAGTGGCGTAGCGTGGGTTGTCAGCGCCAGGTTCCTCCAGCAGAGTCCGTCCTTGCATCAGGTGCCCCCAGCAGCAGTGACGTAGCGTGTGTTGTCAGCGCCCGGTGTAAGGCAAGAAATGTGCGCCCCCAACCTATGGACTTTTAGCACTCCCCGAGTCCCTTCCCTTCCTACAATAGTACTTACCAGCCTGATTCCTACACACACTGACCTACCTGGCTGACATACACTGACCTACATGACACACACTGACCTACCTGACACACACTGACCTACCTGACATACACTGACCTACCTGGCTGACATACACTGACCTACCTGGCTGACATACACTGACCTACATGACATACCTGACACGTACTAACCTACCTGACCCACACTGACCTACATGACATACCTGACACATACTAACCTACCTGGCTGACATACCTGACCCACACTGACCTACCTGGCTGACATACACTGACTTACCTGACATGCCTGACACATACTAACCTACCTGGCTGACATACCTGACCCACACTGACCTACCTGACATACACTGACCTACCTGTCTGACATACACTGACCTACCTATCTGACACACACTGACCTACATGACATGCCTGACACATACTAAACTACCTGACATACAACGACCTACCTACCTGACATACAATGACCTACCTAACATACACTGACCTACCTATCTGACACACACTGACCTACACGACATGCCTGATACATACTAACCTACCTGACATACAATGACCTACCTACCTGACATACACTGACCTACCTATCTGACACACACTGACCTACATGACACACACTGACCTACATGACACACACTGACCTACATGACATGCCTGACACATACTAACCTACCTGGCTGACATACACTGACCTACCTGGCATACACTTATCTACCTACCTGACATACACATACTAACCTACCTGACCCACACTGACCTACATGACATACACTGACCTACCTGACATACACTGACCTACCTGGCTGACATACACTGACCCACACTGACCTACCTGACATACACTGACCTACCTGACATACACTGACCTACCTGACACGTACTAACCTACCTGACCCACACTGACCTACATGACATAGCTGACACACACTGACCTACCTGGCTGACCTACCTACCTGACACATACTAACCTATCTGGCTGACATACCTGACCCACAGTGACCTACCTGGCTGACATACACTGACCTACCTGGCTGACATACACTGAACTACCTGACACACACTGACCTGGCTGACATACACGTAGCTACCTACCTGACCCACACTGACCTACATGACATGCCTGACACATACTAACCTACCTGGCTGACATACCTGACCCACACTGACCTACCTGGCTGACACACACTGACCTACCTGACATACACTTATCTACCTACCTGACACACACTGACCTACATGACATGCCAGACACATACTAACCTACCTACCTGATATACACTGACCTACCTATCTGACACACACTGACCTACCTGACACATACTAACCTACCTGGCTGACATACACTGACCTACCTACCTGACATACACTGACCTACCTACCTGACATACACTGACCTACCTATCTGACCCACACTGACCTACCTGACATGCCTGACAAAGAGAGAGAGAGAGAGAGAGACTGCTGCTTATTGAAAGAAAAAATAAAGAAGCACAATGTTGAGCTGCAATCTGATCCTACTGTGGAGATAGAACAGAGGAAAGAGATCACAGCCTCTATCACATAAACACACTATACACCCTGGGAGATCCAAACACTCACAGGCTGCATGCAAGGGACACAGGGACTCAGCAGAGAAGAAAGGTGACAAACAAGATGATGCTGGACTAGGAAAGGCTGCTCAGGATGATGATGAACAGGAAAGGGGGGGCCGTTATCCAGCGTGACTTGAGGGTGAGGGAGAAGGCGGCGTCGCCGCGCCGGCGATCTCCTGGGCATATCACTCCGCCTGTTGTCAGCCAGTGGGCGGCGCCGCAGTATTGAAGCACACAGAGCCTGTGTCACAGACACAGGTAAACTGCCGCCGCTGCTGACCTATTTTCTCTCCCTCTCTGACACTCGGGGCTATTGGCCACACATTCGGGGCTCCAGCCCCAATAGCCACATGCTAATGATGCCTATGGTGAGGGGTACATTTCTGAGAGTGTACCACATTGTCACTGAAGAGACTCACAGAAAGTAGAGGTTGCACCTTTCTAACAAGGGGATATCCAAATGATTTAGTGGAACAAGAAAGTAATCATTAGGGGTGTGAGGAAAGGAAAGGAAGTTGAAGCTGATGAAAAGTAAAAATAAAACCAAATAGATTCCCTTCAGTACTCATTTTCATGTATATAATAAGATATTGGCATAATTAAAAGAATTGGCGCATACTTATGGATGCATATCCCCACATTAAAGCTGTATACAGTGCTCCTACACCGCCCAAAAGATGCTGCTTGCAGGACTTTTTTTCCCGTCACGCAAGCGTACCACCCAGTGCGAAAGCACTTGAGGTTTCACACTGGGGAGGCAGTTTTCAGGCACTTTATAGCGCTATTTTTTAGCGCTAAAATGCCTGAAAACTGCCTCAGTGTGAAAGGGGTCTTAGGAATTTCAACAATTACCTCTGCATGCTTTTAAAAGACATCACAGTTTTTGTGATGCCTTTGTGGAGTTGAAATTCTGTTTATCACCGCAAGTACAAAAAAAGGACATTTCTTGGACCCTAAAACAGGGAATTCTTTTCCCTGTTTGGAGTGCATACAATGTACTCTGATCATTAAGGGAAATGCATTTGTACGCTCTTTGACTGGTAAAAGCTTTGCTTTTAGACATCTAACCTGCCAATCATCTTTTGTGATTTATATATTGATCTGCCCATTTAGGTTATTATATGTGGGGGAAACCTCACAGAAAGTGAAAGATAGATTGGCTCAGCTCCGATTATCCATTAGGTTGAAACAAACACATTTACCGGTCCCCAGACATTTTTTAGGAGAAGGGACATAAGAATGGAAGTTATGGTTTGGAAGAAGTTCCTAAATTGAGAAGGGGTGAAGATAGGGTCGTAGAATTCAGAAAAAGAGAAGTGAGGTGGGTCTACTAATTGTCCTCCCTGCATTTGTTAAATTTAAATGAAGACTATGATTCTTTAGGGGATTTTAATCTGACATGTTTTGTAGATTATGAAGAATTCCTCACAGCTTGTTGATGTTGCTATCTCATATATGCATTAGATTGATGGGATTACTTTGTATACAGCTTAAATACCGTAGTTAGATTACTTGACAGGCTACATTCGCATGGGCAAAAAAAATATATATTTATAATAGATTTGCAATCTCATATAATGATAAAAATTATAAATGTGACCAAATATCAAAAGTCCTCCAAAATCAATATATCAGTAACAGTGTAAAAAGTTCTCCAAACTCCAAACTCTTCTTTTTAAACCTTGTGTCTCCTCATTGATGACAATGCATAATCAGCTGCATGTTTCATGCATGCTCCAAAAATGCAGAAGTGCTCCACCACTGTGTACCGCCACCTCTCACTACTACCACTTGCCTCAAGGAATGACCCACACTCAAGTAAGGTCAATATGCACTTTCCCAGCAATCTGGGTTATATCTTAGCAATGATCCTCCAAAGAACTATTGGCATTTTTAGATCACCATACATCTCAGAAGCCAGCCCTTTCAGAAAAAATTGACTAGAGACTCTCATGGTGCAATATTAAACACACTTAATAGTTTATTAGCCATAAAGAATAAAAAAATACTTACAAAAAAAGTGCACTCAAACATCCAGTACACTAGATAAAATTGCCCTTTTAACATTCAAATTGCCCTATTAAGGACTTCCGGGCGTGATGACATCCCGTGGCCCCACCACTGACACATTTTATCACTTGATACAGTGACTTTCTCATAGGAAAAACATCTGATTTCTGCTGCTGCTGTGAGTAGCTAGTTGCAGCTGGCGATCCTGTTCACTATAATGACAGGTCCTTGATGGCTGCAGCTATTTGGGGCTGACCGCAGATCCAGCAATTACCTGTGGTGATCACTGATGGACACACATTGTGGCATTGTAGACAGCTGTGATTAGCTTCACTGCCGACAACCTGTCATTATAGTGAATTTGATTGGCAGCTGCAGCTAGGCACTCAAAGCAGAAGCAGAAATCACCCATGTGAATGTAGCATACCTAATGATTACATATTTCCTCTTGATGATATTCATTATTAGGATTATTTAAACCTTTGTATGAAAGTTTTCTAACATGATTGTGAACTTGAGAAAGGGTGGGGACACCCAAAACAGTGACGCATATTGTTGAGTTAAGCCTCGTACACACAGTCATATTTTCCGCAGACAAAGCATCAGACTTTCGTCCGAAGGGCGTGTGTCATGAACTTGTCTTGCATACAAATGGTACACAATTGTCGGCCAACAAACACGAATGTAGTGACGTACTAGACGTACTACAAGCCGATAAAGAGGAAGTTCAATTGTCATGCACCACTCTTTGGGCTCCTATTGCTAATTTTCATGTTAGTAGAAGTTTGGTGAGTGTTGATTCGCGCTTTTCAGTTTGTGCTTTTCACAGTTCTTTTCTGAATGGCCGTTCGTCAACCAGCCATGTTGCGGAATTGGAGGAGATAACGTGTTATTGTTGGGCTAGGAGTTATTGCTTTGACCCATTCCAGTCCAGGAACAGGAGGAGCAGGATTTCTTGGACCAAAAATTGGTTGCTTAATCGTGACCAATTATGTCATATGCCTTTGCTGCAGTAGCTTCAGGAGAATAATCTGGATGATTTTCGGAATTATCTCTGGATGACGGACCCCTGTTTTCACCAACTCTTGGCATTGGTGACCCCCTATATTAAGAAGCAGGACACATGCATGTGGCTTGCCTATCCCGGGCCCATACACACCTAGCCTAGTAACTAAACTAAATGTATTTTGTCAGCTACATTTTTGTGCTTACCCTAAACACCCCCTAAAATGTTATTGTTGTCCTCCAATTCAGGCAGAGTGCAAGAGGCCATTTTTGGGGCCCAAACTCATTTGTAACCCTCCCCCCCAAATGCTAAGTCAACAGATACAAATACTCTATCTGCTGACTTTGGCAAACCCATACACACTATCCCTCTTTTGTGGTCATATTTATGTAGAAATTCACCCAACCATGTAGTGCAAGGGCCTGCCTGATTACCTACAAATTGTAATATAGACAGCTATGTATTTTCAGAATGTCAAAATGCTCTGCAATTTGGACAGTGTGTATCCATATTTTTAGATTATGACACTTCTTACCTGTCCACTGGGCTGCCAATAGAGTAAGTAGGGAGGGGCTGACTAAAGTATCCCAGATTATTTATGCAAACAGCTCTCATGGAATTGGAGAGGGTTACCTGTCCAAAACATCTACCCATTCCCCCCACCCAAAAATTTTGTGCCACCAGAGGGGGAGATGAATCAAATAAGTTGACCTTGCCCTTTTGTCTTTAAATACTTATTTAAGGTTTCTCCTTATGTTGGCTAACCATGTTTATGCCAAATCTGCTTGCAATGTTATGTGCAGAAGTAGTAATTTTTGTTTATTTTTTTTAATTCACAGTTTCCTTCAAACCCACAGCAATGGCAGGATGTTGCAGCCCAGTTCCAGCACCAGTGGTATTTTCCCAACTGTGGTGGTGCTATTGATGGAAAACATGTCCGTATTGTTCAACCACCCAACTTGGGCTCATATTATCTTGATTATAAGGGCTTTTGCAGCATAGTCATGCTAGCTGTGGTGTCTGCCACATATGAGTTCCTGTATCTGGATTGGGAAGAACGGTCGCAACCCTGATGGAGGAGTCATTATGCAGACAGAGTACTCCAGAATGGCACGATAAACTTGCCACCTGGTGAGGAGAATGTTGATTTTGTATTTGTTGCAGATGAGGCCTTTGCTCTGGGGGAACACCTTATGAAGCCGTTTCCTATGAGGAACCTAAACAAGGAGAGGGGCGCCTCTGAGTATGTATCATAAAATCAATTTATTAAAACAGCAATATCCACTCACATTATGGCAAGAAGAGTAGTGTTCTGGTCTGTTAGCTGGGCTGGAGAGATGCAGAAGGACTACAGGTCACAGCAGTTCCTGTAAGGCTGGCTCCACATAGAATCCAGAGGGAGAGGGGTGGGATGTCTCAGCACGGTGCAGTCTCCTTCAGCAATCCAGTCTAATTCATATCCTGATCAGATGGGGACGGATGGCGTCCATTATACAAGGATATGGGTTCCAAAAGAAGGGGTGCGACACCAGAGCTGCTCGCTTGCCATGCTGCGGCTCTACAGATACAGTACGTGTGACGTCATTGCTGGGCGCCGTGCTGTTTTGCTCCCCAAGCCTTATTTTGATTTTACATACAGCCGTGTCATTTTTTTCACATTACCGAGGCACAACCACTATCTGTAGAGCCACAGCGCAGCAAGCCAGCAGCTCTGGCATCTCACCCTTTCTTCCAGTCTTGCATCTTGGAAGATAATGACCTAGTAAGAAGACAAAAAAGGATTAAGGTAACGATGGTCAAGTGGCTGAGGCCCTACATAGTGAGTTATGGTCAAGTTACTAGTCAAATTCAGGAAATACTTACCTACCCAGTCTATTGTTGCTTGCAACCTGCTTGCCCTTCAGACACCTACACTACTAGGAATGTACACACTGCAACTACTCAGTAATCTTGGTTGCTGAGTCTCTAAAACTCAGGGACCTAGCAAAAATGACAGCTCCTTCCACCTCTTCCTTCTCCATGCTAATGCTAAGGCACTACATACTTTGCTAAAGTGTGGAGTGGGTGTTTGGTTTGTTCAGCTAAACACTCAACATGTAGACACATTTGAAGCCAGATTCCAAGAATACTTACTTGTGCAAACAAGAGGCTCCCAAATACTTGCTTCCTCTTCGGGGTTGCTTTGGCCCGAAGTGCGACTTGTGTCAGGGGATTTGACGTTCACAACGGACAGGTCTGTGCTGGGTCCAGGTGTCAGATCCCATGCCTCCAAACCCACATCCTGGGTGAGATGACCACACTCACTTTCCTCTAAAAAGAAACAATACACCATTCATTAATCTACCCCTAGTCCCATCCGTTTCTAGCATCCATTTTGCTACATTAGTTGACCAACCTTGCACTTGGTCTGATGACAATGTTTGCTCCTGACTAGTGGACTCCACCATGCTGCATTGTGTTTTTTTTTTACAGTGAAAAATGCATAGAAAAGGGAAGGTGATATCATTTTACAGAGGGCAAATACTGGACAAGTGCCAACATTGAAAAAGTCCTGCAGTTGCCCCCCACCCCTCTTGTCTCTTATGGGATAGGGGCTATATGATGATCATTCTAGCAGGTGTGACTCTGTGTGACTGTGATCCCTTGGGCCTTTCCTCTAGCCATGTCAACACTAGCAAGGCTGCAAGGCTGCATTCTAGGAACTAGAATGTGTTCTTTATCCCTTTTCTACCCCAGTTCTGCCCTAAGCCCATGGCCTTTGGCCTACCTAGAATCACCCCTGTCGGTGGCTAAATGAGTGTGTTTGAAGTTGTCACTTACGTTTTTGGTGGGAAGATGGCCTTGTTGCCTCCCCTGTTGAGGCCCGAGCAAGGGTAGCCTCCCTTCGCCCCTTCTGGTGGCTTGACTGTTGCCTCATTTTTCGGTGCCTCCCTGTTGAAAGAAGATAAATAAATTAGGTACAAAAATAAAGAAAAGTACAAAAACAGAACCAAATAAGAATGTTCATATCTGCTTTCTATTTTACTTCATCTTTAAAATAACAATTCAGACAAAGATTATAGAAAACATTATACATAATTCTCTCTAGCTACTTGGAGAAAGCACATATACAGACAGCTAATTTACACATATCCATATTGGTTAGATACAAATCTTGCTTACTTTTTTGATGATCTTATGTATGGACTCCATCTGGTCTCGCTCAGGATGTTTGAGATCAGACCATCATTTTCTGATCTGGTCCTTTGTTCATGTCATCCTGCAAAACGGCGATGACCTTCTCCAAAAAGCCATCCTTTAGGCTGTGGGGCCTTTCGTAATTGCGCAGCATGCAGTCGTAGTCATGCTTCTCAAGGATGCACACCATCTCCACCATCTCATCCTTGCTCATGGGGGTTGCTTTGTGCCTCCAATTAGCTACACCACCGCGGGGCGGCCTTGAATCTGCCAAATCCATCATGTTGTCCCTCCCGAATGTTCTGCTGTGCGTGTCGCATGCAGAAGAGAAATGGTCATGCCCCAGCGTCATGACGCACTGAGAATGGAGTTTCACGCATGCGCAGTGTATATAATGCCATAACGCCACGGTCAATGGAACAGCCCTAGGAACGATCTTGGAGTGGAGGGCGAATGATTGCCATCGCCAAAATGTGAAAGGAGCCAGAAAACAAAGGGACAATTGGACATTTGGGCATAGATGGTTAGTGGCCTATAGTGCTTATATTTTTGGCCTAGATTGGGAGCAGCTTATGAGTTAAACCAGACATGTTGTTTTGTTGGAGAAACTGCTTGAGTTGGTGAAACCAGTGTACCCCAGGGCAGACATCAACTATGTGAAGACAAAAATCTCCAACCTGAGGAGTATATTTAAAAGGGAGCACAACAAAGTGATGGACTCACAGAGGTCAGGAGCATTAGAAGATGTCCCCAGGCTGCGGTATTACAACATCCTGCGTTTTTCGTCTGACCAGACAGAAACCAGGCCATCGCTGTCTGCACTACCTTCGACATCTGCTGAGGCCACAGCTCCAGAGGTCCAGCCAGGTCCTGCTGCACAGCAAGAAGATGTGGAAGAGCCCAGCTTGACCAATTTATAGCATTGTTGAACATATTTGTATCCAAAAAATCAATGATAACTAGACGTTATTGTTGAAGTATTTCTGCCTTAACAAAGTGGTTTCCATATCAATAGTAGTGAGCAAAAATGATTTGTACAAGAATAAAAAATGCTGGGGTCAGAATGATAGTCTTTTCTATTTGTTCACATTCAATTTGCAACAGTGAGGAGATCAAAATTGTGTGTGATTGATGACCAAACTGTAAAAAAATATTCTAATTATGTCCCATTTTGATACATAGGAAAGCTAGCAGCCAGACGAAGTCCCAGATCCCTCCCTTACGCCCTCCTGCTAAAAGGGCCAGGAAGAGCAGGAATCTTGACAAGACCACAGCTGCCTTCCTCAGCCAGGCCACTACCCCCCTGAGGACAGACCCAGATGGGGCTGAGGGATTTGCCGTGCTGACTGCCAATAAATTAAGGCAGATGGACGGTGAACAAAGGAGCAGGTGTGGGGAACTAATCCTGCAGCTCCTCAATAAGGGGGTGAGGGGACAAATAATCAAATAATTAAAACTACACACATTTCTGATTTTGTGGCCCTACATCCACCACCTCAACAGGCACCCCCCAACACAGCCACCCCCCACCACCACAGCACCATGCCGGTCAGTGGCAATACCAGCCACAAGACCCCCAACAAGGCCACTGGACTGGAGATTTTCTCGTTCAATATTTTTATTGAAAATTTTTCATTAATGCAAAATATCGTTAAATCAGTTCTTCCCATCCGAGAGTCAATATAGCCCTTCGGTAGGGTTTGACACATACAGAATGTAACAATAGAACAGTTTATCAATGTAACAATTCATTTAAAATGTACATTGGAGATACCTGACCCCCTGAAGGCTTAACGTAAACCTCTACATTGAGCTTTATAACAACAGTAGATTCTGTGCATGCTGTAGATCTAAAAGGTTGAGCCCGGGCAGGCAGAGGATCAATTTTATGTTTTGTTCCAGTTGGTCTAAGGGGACACCCGCCAGCCACCCCGGCCCACACGTGTCCCCCCAGCCCCCCCGGATTGTTGGTTCCTCCCTCCACCCCCTACCCTTCCAACCGCTTCCATATGTTAGGAAAATGTGAAGATTGCGTTGAGTCAGTGTATTAAAAGTTGTAGTCAGTAAAAGATGATTGTGCTCATATTGAATACAATGGTAGCTAACAACAACCAAGTGGAAGAGAACTGCAAGTGAAATTCATTCCAATAAACTCAGCCGTTCAGGGGATAGATACTCTGAGCTCCAGAAGACAGACCCTGTGGGGTAACCTTAAAGCCACAATAGGTGGTAAGGAAAGAGAAGTAAGACACAAGAAAGAGTGAGTGGATCTGCTGTATGATGAGTGAGGGAGAGCAGGAGAGGGAGTCAGACACCCGGGTCAGTCCTCGAGGGGAGTCAAATGGCCTGGGTACAGGGGAACCTTGATGTAATGAGCCCAAGGCTCCCAAGTTGCTTCAAACCTGGTCACCCTGTCTAACAGTTTTGCAGTTATATGTTCTTGGGTAAAAATCCAAGAAATTTTCCGCTTTGCAGCCACTAGAGAGACCTTGTGTGATTTCCACACCCTTGCAATGGTGAGTTTTGCTCCTAGGAGCATAAAGAAAATTAGATTATTGGTGTGTTTGGGGGCACCTTCTATTCTGTGGTTCATTAATGCAATAGTGGGGGTTTGTGGAACTCCAATACCCATCACCTTCCGTACCAGATGGAAGAATCTATTCCAGAAGCCTCTGATACGTGGGCAGGTCCACCATATATGGTGCATAGTACCCATCTGCTTACAATCCCTAAAACAGAGGGGGGAGGTGTCTGGATATATTCTGGCAGGTCTGGAGGGGACATAGTACAATCTTGTGATAATTTTAACGTTTGCCTCTCTTAGGCTTGTGTTGAGAATACCCTTGAAAGATCTCTGGAATTGGCCGTGCCACTTATTCGGGTCCCAAGACAAGTCCAGGTCCACCTCCCAAGACTGGGCATAGGGAGGCA
This sequence comes from Aquarana catesbeiana, assembly GCF_042186555.1. Classification (NCBI taxonomy): domain Eukaryota; kingdom Metazoa; phylum Chordata; class Amphibia; order Anura; family Ranidae; genus Aquarana; species Aquarana catesbeiana. Next base: position 408,210,450 of record NC_133328.1, on the reverse strand, counting down.
GGCTGTGTTTACTCACCAGTAAGGTGTATATCAGCGAAATACCGCCCCTCTGATCCACAAGGGTGCCACACTACTGTTTGTAAGCTGTAGGTTTAGGGGGGATGAGTTTGTCTGTCCAAAGGGTGTTTAGAAATGTCATAATTTGGTTCAAACAAAATTTCTCAGCATTCGGCATTTCAAGTTTGTTGGTACAGTCAGTCAACATGAGTGGACCCGATGCTGTGAAGAAGTGTCCTATTCTAAACATGCCCTTGTTTAACCACCACCTGAAGGTTCAGTCCCGGTACAAAATCCTGTTTGTGGAAGATATGGGCCAATGATCTAAGGGAGCAAACCAGCGATTTCTGTTTGTAGAGTGTGTCGCAAAGTGCCAGCGAGTGTGAGAGGGTTGAGGCCATTATGGAGGGTCTTTGTTTCTGAGGACACCACATCAAGTAATCGATTGTGTGGAGTGGGACCGCTTGTCTCACCATGGATATCCAGTCCAGTTTGAGCCCCTTAGAATATACTGAGGAAATTTGGGCTAGTTGCGCCGCCTGGTAGTGCCACCATAAATTTGGGAGACCTAATCCTTCCTGCGTTTTAAGTCGAAAAAGGACCTCCTTCGAAAATCGGTGTCCCCTCTTCCCCCAGATAAAATGTACTATGCGGGGTTGGAATCTATTCAGTATATTTTTTGGGACAGGGATGGGGAGGGATCAGAAGAGATATGGTATACGCGGCATCAGGGTCATCTTTACAGCATTGACCCTACCCAGCCAGGATAGACAACACCTAGACCACGCACCGAGGTCCCCCTCCAATTTTTTGAAAATCTGAGGATAGTTTGCAGCGAAGAGTCTGTCCACCTTACTGGGGAGTGTGAAACCCAGGTACGTAATAGAATCCCCAGCCCAAGGAAAGGGAAAATGTTGTTTTAGATCTGGGATAGAGATATTAAGAGCCATCGATTTGGATAAGTTAACTTTGAGACCAGAGAGGGAACTGAAGTCCTCGAGCATTCGTAGTAAATTGGGTGTAGATATTAGGGGGGACGAAAGGAAGAGGAGCATGTCGTCTGCAAACAGAGCACACTTATGTTCCTGGGATCCACAGAGTACTCCTTTAATGTTCAGGTTAGATCTAATGGCTATAGCTAGCGATTCGATGGTGATCGCAAATATGAGTGAAGATAGGCAGCCCTGTCTAGTGCCTTTATGTATATTAAACCCATCTGAGTAGTATTCCATGAGGCGTATTTGTGCGCTTGGGGAGGAATATAGAGAGTGTATGATGCCCAAAAAGTTGGGGCCTAAACCCCACCTTCCTAATATGTCAAAGAGATAAGGCCAGGACACTGTATCAAAGGCTTTATGCATGTCGATAGAAACCAAGAAGCCTTCTTTTGGGGCCCCTCCATCCCAATAGGAGTTCAGTAGTGATAAGATATTTATGGCCCTTCTGACCTGGTCCAGGCCCTGATTCCCAGGTATAAAGCCTGCCTGATCCTTATGGATATATTTCGCTATAAATTCAGACATTCTGTCCGCCAGGATTTTAGTCATGATTCTAATGTCATTGTTGATGAGAGAGATGGGGCGATCATTTCCGACATCACTCCCATCTTTCCCTGGTTTAGGGATAACTGAAATAAAGGCCTTGTTCAAGTCTCTCCCTATTGGGGTACTCTCTTGCAGAGAATTAAAAAGCCGTGTAAGGTACGGGGCTAGGGTGGTCCCAAATTTTTTATAGTAGCCGCTGGAGAAACCATCGGGGCCTGGTGCTGATCCACATTTCAGGGATTTTATTACCTCCAGAACTTCTTCCATGGAGAACAGACTTTCCATAAGGTTTCTATGCTCATCTGATCATTTAGGGAGTGTTAAGTCTTGTTCGGTAGAGGGCGGAGGCTTGTGGTCCCAGTATAATTTGGAGTAGTATGCCTGGAACGCATCCATGATGCGGGTCGGGTTTTGGGTCAGATCCCCCGTGGTGGTCTTAATTTTAGGTAGGACTAGGGTTCGGGTCTTGGGGCTCAACTTCACCGCCAGTTTGGAACCAATTTTATTGGATTGGTGGTAAAATTTCGCCCCTGACCACCGGAGATATTTCTCAGCGTGTGTGGTGAAGGTCAAATTAAGTTGAATTTTAGCTGCCTCCAGGGCTTGTAAAGAGGTAAGCGTGGGGTTACGTTTATGTGTTTTAGTCAGCTCTAGAACCTCTCTGTTTAAACGTACAATATCGGTTTTGTGTTCCCTCTTTAATCGAGAGGACATCTGGATAAGTATACCCCGCATTACGGATTTACATACTGCCCAGAGTGTGGACGGTGAGATAGCGTCAGTGTCGTTGTCTACAAAATAGTCATGTAATAATTTCTCAAGGATGTTGCAGTGAACCGGGTTGTTCAGGATGGATTCATTGAGATGCCATTTAAAGGGTCTCTTAGAATTCCCTGCGTAATACATGGATAGGGACATCATGGAGTGGTCTGAAAGTGGGGTATCTTTGATCTTTGAGGAGACAGTTAGGGGGATTGTAGATGCTTTTACAAAAATGTGGTCTATCCTGCCATAAGTCTGGTCTGGGGCTGAAAAATGGGTGAAATCTTTGGTATGGGGGTTCAGCTCCCTCCATATGTCAATTAGGTGATGGTCATATATTAATTGTGCAACCTTTAAGCTCTGTTTTGCTGGGCATTTGGTAGTAGTCGAACACCCCTTGGACTTGTCCAGGACTAGATCAAAGGGCAAATTGGTGTCTCCCCCCCATAATGAAGGTCCTCTTCAAGTGCGAAGCTAGTTTGGACATCATAGTGTTAAAAAAAGTTCCCTGGCCTTTATTGGTGTGTAGTATGTCACAAAAGTATACGATCCTCCGTTTATGGTTCCTTCAAGTAGGAGGAACCTCCCCTCCGGATCTCTAATTAGTTTTGTCAGTGTAAAGTTAATGTTTCGTGAGAAGCAGATGGCTACCCCTCTTGTCTTGTTCTCGGCGTTAGCCAGGTAGAATTGTGGGAATAGGTGGTGAAGGAAAGTAGGAGTGTATGAAGCCGGAAAGTGTGTCTCCTGAAGGAGGACAATATCCGCCCTCATGGAGTGGTATAATTGAAAAATCTTTCTCTATTTAATTGCGGAGTTCAGCCCCTGGACATTATGAGAGATAATGGACAGGGTCGGTTTGTGCAGTGGTGGGTCAGTCATGGATCGGAGGGGTGGGAGAACGCTGCAATGATAGATATCTTACCCCAGCCTGGAGGTTGTCCAGAAGGTTTTACAGGTGCCAGTGGTCCTCTGCAGTCCAGGCCCTCGTGTCCATGATGGTCGGGCTCTCCCGCCTGCTCGTAATGGTCCGTGATCCGATACTTAGGAAAAAGAGTAGAGGAGGAAGGAAAAGAGAAGGAAAATGGCATAAAGAAAATGGTCAATACATAACTAATAAAAGTTGATGAACCAAAGAGTGGAGTGGGGAGCAAACCTGTCCCCATTCCTCTCATATCCAGGGAAATAAATGTTACCCTCTTCCCGGATGTGACCAGTAGTCCCTGGAAGGAGAACCTCATCCTTGCAGTGACTATGGGGGGTGCATTGGGACTGTTCCGGTCAATCAGCCTTAATGTGTAGCTTATATCTAGAATAAGACAGGGCCCCCGTAAGTAAATATCACAAGTGAAATATAGAAGTAGCCTATTCCCCAGGGATCCATGAGCACAGTGAGGGGTCCCTGAAACTTGGGACCCCCCCCTGTGGGCACTCACTTCCCCATAATCAAACTGAGCATTTCCTTCAAGTGTCCACTTTAGCCTTCCTGTGGATATCCATAGCACATAAAAAGGAAATGGTATACCTTATTCCCGTAAACTGGAGTCACGAGTGCTGTTCCCCCCTCCCTCAAGTTCCCTCCCAATGTCCCAGTCTCTGGTTCCCTCCCAATGTTCCAGTCTCAGAGACTGGCCTTCATCCTCCCTGGAATACAGGGAGGATGAAGGAATATCCTAAATCTTTTCAAAAAGTGCCGAAGCTTCGGAGGGGACCACTACATTTTGCCAGTCCTCGAGGGGGGGAGAGATACGGTGGGGAGGTAGCCAACATAGGTCTGTCCTATTCATTCACAGGGAAAATAGAGCTATGGAAGGGAAAGCCTCAAAGTGAAGTTAAGTTAGAATTCCATCAGAGATGGATGTGTTGTGGACCCGGGGTGTCTCGGTAGTGAGTGCAAGGATCCAATCCAGGGGCAACAGCAGGCTATTAGAACCGTAACAGGACATGGGCACTCATCTTGGAGGGCCAGATTCTTTCAATCGTTTTGGTTGTTGTTTTTGCCAGGCAGGGAGCAGTGGACTGAGTGGCGAGGGGCGTTTCGTGGATGGGGATGGGGGGCCTCTGGTGGCAGTCGGTTGTGGGATCTCCTGTGTAATGATCCCCAAGCGAGTCAACAGATGTTCCCCTTCCCCAAATATACAGAAACCATAGGGTTTATTCTGATAAGAGAAATTCAGGCACAGGCGGAAGGTCCATCTTTACGTGATTTCTCTTTGCATGAGAGCCTGGAGCAGAGGTTTCAGGGCAAGCCGTTTCTGGACTGTATACGGTGATAGAGCTGCAAAGATCTGGACTGGTTGACCTTGCAATAGGATCTTTTCTGCTGCCCTGGATGCTTTAATAACTCCTTCTTTACCGCATACAAATGGGGCTTTACAATCATATCTCTGGGCAGTCCATCTTTGTAAGGCCCTGTGTGCTTGGTCCAGTTCCATCCTGTGCTCTGGAATGGCAGTAACATGTCTTTAATCAGGGTCTTGACTGCTGTGGGAACATCTTTAACAGTTTCTGGGAGCCCCCTGATTCTAAAATGATACCTTCTAGACCTATTCTCAAGGTCATCTATTTTGTATAAAGCCGTTTCCAACTGGTCTTGCAGATCCTGGCAGTGTTCTATTTAATCCTGCCTGCTGCTTGGTCTGATTTCTGTTCAAATACCTCAATCCTTGCTCCTAGCTGCTGCAACTCAGCATGTATGGATGAGGTAATCTGGGCTGCTGTTTGAGCTAAGCCTTTAGAGAGCATAGTGGAGAAGGCAGACATCAGGGCTGACAGATCCACTGGGATGTGAGGTGACAGTTGTGGGCCAGTGAAATAGTTGTCTGGGGAAGAAAGGAAGTCTCTCATGGGGGTCCTGTGTAGTTCTCCCAGGGTTCTATCTATCAGGGACTCTGTGGATGTTGGGTAAAGTGAGGATAGGAGTGTGTTACTCACTATTCCCAGTCCTGGTCCCTGCTCGACAGCTGGTGCTGGTGCTGGGCCTGCATCCTTGTCTGCTATACATTCTTCTGTGTCTTCCTGTGCAGGGCCTCATGGAGGTGCAGCCGCCATCTTGGGAGATACGAGTGGCTGTGAGGCGGCTTCCAGCTGGCGGGAGAGGTTCCTCCTCGCCGAACCTGTTAGCATCAGGCGGTTCTCTGTCATGTACGGGACCGGAGGATGATAAAATCGGCCTGTTCTGGGCGTTCTGTCAGCTGTGGCTGGGGTCTTGTGGCCGGAACGGCGTGGTACTCTCAGGCTATGCGACCATCTTGGAGAGCCTCGCGTATGCGCCTTTTTCAGATTGGGGATCTTCAATCCTTCACAACTTTTTTTTTTATAATTAATCTTTTAAAAAAAAAAAATTAGATTACAAATAATATACAATAACAAATAACATTTGTCAGGAATAACAAGTACATTTGTGTAAAATTGACAGGATTGTCCCCCTGTTATTTCTCTACAAGGTACCTCCTTTCATTAAACCCACCTAATAGAAAGAAAGAAGAAGAGAAAAAAAAAAAGGAGGGGAAAGGAATAGGAGAAGGAGGGTGTAGAGAGAAACCCATTTAATTCTACTCTTCTCTTGTTATGTATTGTGTTTATTTCTACCTATATACGAAAAACTAAAATAAGTGAAATAGTTGACATTTTTCTTTACTTACAATCTTCCAGTGCTACTACTTTATGTGATGCTTATTATTTTACAAAGTGCGTACCAGAGAGAAAAAAACAAACCTTTGTTTTCTCTTTATTGTATTGTGTTCGTTGCTCTTATTCCAATTTTAAAGTGTTTATATTTATTATCATATTCCAGCTTACGTTTTTTAATACAAATTAGTGTGTTAAGTGAGAGAATTATCTCTCTTCTTCTCCTTCTCTATATTCCCTCCTCTCATAATATATCTCAAGGGAAAAAAAAGGGGGGGAAGGGGAGGGAAAGGGAAAACCAGTGGCATTGTAAAGGAGGGCCACTCCCTATAATCCACATATATCATTTTAACAGCAAAACATTACTTAGACAAATAAAATAAATAAATACCGTATTTATCGGCGTATAACACACACTTTTTCCCCCTGAAAATAGGGGCAAAATCAGGGGTGCGTGTTATATGCCAATAGCGTACCTCGGAGAAGGAGGGGGATGAGCGCCGCCGCCGCCAGAATCACTGAGCCGTCATTGTTTGTTCATGATCACCACCAGAATCACTGAGCCGTCATTGTTCATGATCGCCGCCGGAATCACCGAGCCGTCATGTCTTGTTTACTCAGCCCTGACGTCACAAACGTCCCGCCTCCGCCACTGGCATTGGACAAGTGTTCTGTCAATCACAGAAGCTGGTCCAATGGCGATGGCAGAGGCGGGACATGTGTGTGTGTGAGCCGAGTACTATAAACACAAGATGACGGCTCAGTGATTCCGGCGGCGCTCGTCCCCCTCCTAATTTCCTGCACTGCATGAGAGATGGTGAGGCTGGGAATAGGCATCAGGCTGCATTGGATGGGTGCAGATCAGGCTGCAGATGGGCACAGAGGCTGCATAGAGGCTACATAGAGGCATCAGGCTGCAATGGATGGGTGCAGATCAGGCTGCAGATGGGCACAGAGGCTGCACTGAGGCTGCAGATTGGCATCAGGCTGCATTGGATGGGTGCAGATCAGGCTGCAGATTGGCACAGAGGCTGCATTGAGGCTGCAGATGGGCACTAATCAGACTGCATTGATTGGCACTGATCATTATATTGCTTCAAAGTGGTTTATTTGAAAAAAAACTCTTTTTTACTTAAACTTCCCTCTGAAATTGGGGTGCGTGTTATACGCCGGCGCGTGTTATACGCTGATAAATATGGTAAACAAAGCACACAAAAGAGAAAAAAAAAGAAAAAAAGAAAATGTTGTAGTTCCTTCTTTTATCATCCTACATATAGGTGTCTCTTAAAAAGAAATCTTGGCTTTCGGCATTTTACTCTCTAGTTCATTTTGCTTTTGTCTATGTCTCGGGCACAGTTTTTCCAATCTTCCCATATGTTTTCAAATTTCTCCTGTTTCTAGTCTCATAGACCCAAATTTCTGGTTCCATTATTGCCTCCACTTCCCTTTTCCATTCTACTATTGTAGGGGATGCAACCTGTTTCCAATATCTGGGTACCAACCTCTTAGCTGCATTTAATAAGTGTGGTATTACGCTATTTTTGTATGATTTTATAGAGCCCATATTCCCATGGAATAGGAAATGCAAAGGTGTTAGTTCTATTGGTCTCTTAGACATTGTCTCGATCCATGGGGCTATTTCTTCCCAAAATACTCTAATCTTTGGGCAGGACCACCAGATATGGAGGACAGTACCCCTTTATTTACATCCCCTCCAGCAGCAGTTATCTATGTTTGATATATCTGTGCTAATCGCATCGGAGTCTGATACCATCTCACCAGGAACTTATATGATGTCTCCTGGATGGATGAAATTACAGATGCCGAATGGGTTATTTTTATTAATTTCCTTATTTGTAATGAAGTAAATGTACAGCCTAATTCTTTTTCCCATTCTTTGATATAATAAGGTGTAGTAATATTGTACTGCCACACTGCCAATGTGTTTTGTGTTAATAGGGATTAGGGATGAGCTTCGAGTTCGAGTCGAACTCATGTTTGACGCGAACATCAGCTGTTTGCAAGTTCGCCGAACAGCGAACAATTTGGGGTTTTCGCGTCAAATTCGAATGCTGCGGAACACCCTTTAAAAGTCTATGGGAGAAATCAAAAGTGCTAATTTTAAAGGCTTATATTCATGGTATTGTCATAAAAAGTGTTTGGGGACCTGGGTCCTGCTCCAGGGGACATGGATCAATGCAAAAAAAAGTTTTAAAAACGGCCGTTTTTTCGGGAGCAGTGATTTTTTTTTTTTTTTAAATTTAAGGTTTTTATTATGTTTTTCAAAGAGAAAAGAAAAGTACAGAAACATCGCCAATTGGGCATACCCTGGCGTCTTAGCATTTATACAAACGGCAATGAGAAAAGAGCTTATTTAAGTGTAATTTTGATTGATCTAAAGCAAACAAAAAGAAACAATCGGTGAGTAATAAGTAAACAAGCATACTACAGACAACTATGGTAGTATAAAGGGTTATTGTACTAGTAAGTTAAGTACTGATTGGGGGGGAACATCTCTGTGTAACCTAAATCATGGTATGACATTGTACCCTATATTACGTGTTTTAATAAGTGACCGTGAGACCGTAATAAGATAGTAGGGGCTGAAAACTATACAAAGAACCCCCTAAAGGGGCTTTAAAGCAGCCAAAAAAAAAATACAATCAGAAAAATACAATATTGATGGTTGGAAATTTTTTTTCAATTTTATTAATAGAAAAAATATATAAATAGCATATTATAAAAAATCATTGAAGGTAGGTACTGACTAATCGAGTCATGACATGATCTGAGTATGGTATACCATTGTAATAGGCAAAGCATACAATTAAACCAGGCACTAGATACAATGCATTGAATGGCGACTGAAGATGTCTTAAAAATAATTTCTTAAAAGCAGTAGCAACAAATGTTGCCTGTGATACCATATATGTGTGTGGGGCAACAGAAGTTGTATACGTTAATCCTGACGCATTTCGGCCCTTCCCGGGTCCTCTTCAGAGGATAGTTGCCCCCTATAGAAAAGGTCAACATGTATCAGACATAGTATCAGAATCAACAGTATCAGACTTATGTACATGCACCATCATATTAAGGTTGTCTAAATCATATAGTTACCTATTGTAGAAATTATGACGTTTCCACGTGCAGTTTAAGTATTGTAAGTCGTTATATATTTGTTTTTTATTTTTTGGTGGTACAGTTCCTCTTAGGCTACCCTGTCTCCCCGTGTCAGAGCAGCCCCCAAAGGAGCGGGCGGTGGACCAAGTGTGTCTTGCGAGGGATCACATCTGACAACCCCCGTATGGGACGGGGAAGTCAAGGGAAAAAGGGGCAGCGAACAACCCGAAAGGCACCTAAAAGGGATATAGGTTAATTCCAGAAAAACAAATAGAGGGGTATAGAGTGTTAAAGATTGAAGAGCAAAAAATCACTAGATTACTCTACACAGATTGGAAAATTTCCCAACTATGGAAATTTATAAAGATCTTGAATGGTAGGTACATGGGTGTGCAGAGGGCATAGCTAAGGAAAGGGGAAAACAGAAGAGAAAAGGAGAGAAGAAGAAAAAAAGAAAAAATAGCCCAAACCAGTGTACGTGAAATAAGATGAATGAAAAATGGCAATGCCCTGCTGCCAGACAATTCCCATGTACCATAAAAAATATAAGCCAAGGACAAAGGTGAAAGCACCAGCGAAACCTCCAGTGAATAGGCAAGGAGGAATGGGGGGGAGAAGGGGGAGGGGAGGGGAGGGGGGGGGAAGAGGGGAAGGGGGGAAAGGGGAAAGAGGGGAAGGGAGATGGGGGAAGGGAGAGAAGAGAAGAAGGGGGAGAGGAAGGGAAAGAAGGGTGGAGAAAAATGGAAAGTCAACCAAAAGGGGAGTGATGAAAAAGGGTGAGTGGGATGGACTGTGGGGAAACGAAAGAAGACAGGGGAAAAGAAAGGGGAAAGGGAAGAAAGGGATTAAAAGGTGAAGTGAAAACAGAGTGAAAGACAGTGGGGGACTGAGGGAGGGAAGGAATGGGGAGGGGGGGTATGGTGGAGGTGCAAGAAGAGTGAAAAATTCAGTGTAAGGCGTGAATAGATGGGAAAAAGGGGGAAAGGAATCCGAGGGGGGGAGGGGGGAGGGGGGAGGGAAAGATGATAGGAAAAATAAATTGTTGGGACGGTGGTGAATAAACCAAGTGAAGCAAATGTGCTAAAAACTATTGTCAAAAATGAACAAGCAGTGAAAGTGGCAAACGGTGTGGGAAAATACAGAGGAGGTGTCGGGACTAATTACCTAGTTGGTTGAGCTGAATGGAATGTTCTGAATGCTGAAAAAGTTTAATTAATTGAAGATATAGATAAATCTGACAAGGTCAATAATAATTAGAGGAACCAAGTCATTAAGAAAGTATCATATTCGTTCCATTTGTGCTTACCAGTGTTTGCTGTCAATCTGTGTGGCCTGTCTTCAGTTGGAAAAACATCCAATAAAAGTTCCCTGGTGATTGCCCATATTTATAGGGAGTGCCAATTGGCTAACTCCCTTCAGGTGCTCATGTGCCCAGTATCCCTCCCCCTCCCCCCCATCGGGGGAATGGGCGACACAGCGGTACGCCGCAGTGTGGTCCCCCCGGCGTCCCGGAAAGGAATGCACCTCCGGGCGTCCCCGTCGCTTCCGCCGCAACTACGCAGGCGCCGCTACGTCACGAGCACGCGCCCTAGGGCGTGCGCTCGTGAGTGCGGCGTCCGGAAGGGATCCGGGACGCCGCTGGCAGGGAGAGAAGCATCCCACTCAGGTGGCGCCACCTAGTGGGCATGTTAGGAGACGCGGGCCACAGCGTCTCCTGTTCTCACCCTGCCAGGAAGACACTACAAAGAAGAGGTCCACCCCCGCCCTCAAAGGGGGGGCACACAAACATCAAGGGAGGCGAGGGGAACATGAAACCATCCTGCCACTCATACACTGTTGGGCAGAAAAAATAATAATAATAGTAAAGATGGGGCATAACATTCTTCAATTGTATGCCCCATCAGATGGTGCTAAATACATAGTTCGTGTACCGTGAGCTAACTGTTAGCTGGCCACCTCAAATGCATCCTGTCATGCATGGCATTGCATACCTTGTCATGATTGCACAGTTACAAAAACAGTAACAATAATTTATTACAACCTGCGCAAACAGAATGGTATATGAACAAAAACAGAGAGAGAAAAGCAACACAAAATTACATCGTCTTAAATATTGAAACAATAAAGAAACTCCGAACTATTTAAGGCTAGATCTTACAGGGGGTAGAACGATACAAAGCATATGAGCCATTTTATTGATCAGTAGTATGCACATGAATGTGCATCTCATACATCTAGGCATAATGGAAAACACAAGTGATCATGACTTTAATAGTTACATGTGGGGAAAACCAGGCAGCGATATATACAAATCCGGGAATGCCATATTGGAAAGAAAAAAAAAAAAAAAAAAAGGAAGGGAAGGGGGAAGACAGGGAAAGGTCATTGTGTCTTCCCCGATGAAAATCCCTGCAAAAAGGGGGCAAATGAAATTTTTCACTCTTCTTGCACCTCCACCATACCCCCCCTCCCCATTCCTTCCCTCCCTCAGTCCCCCACTGTCTTTCACTCTGTTTTCACTTCACCTTTTAATCCCTTTCTTCCCTTTCCCCTTTCTTTTCCCCTGTCTTCTTTCGTTTCCCCACAGTCCATCCCACTCACCCTTTTTCATCACTCCCCTTTTGGTTGACTTTCCATTTTTCTCCCCCCTTCTTTCCCTTCCTCTCCCCCTTCTTCTCTTCTCCCCCTTCCCCCATCTCCCTTCCCCTCTTTCCCCTTTCCCCCCTTCCCCTCTTCCCCCCCCCATTCCTCCTTGCCTATTCACTGGAGGTTTCGCTGGTGCTTTCACCTTTGTCCTTGGCTTATATTTTTTATGGTACATGGGAATTGTCTGGCAGCAGGGCATTGCCATTTTTCATTCATCTTATTTCACGTACACTGGTTTGGGCTATTTTTTCTTTTTTTCTTCTTCTCTCCTTTTCTCTTCTGTTTTCCCCTTTCCTTAGCTATGCCCTCTGCACACCCATGTACCTACCATTCAAGATCTTTATAAATTTCCATAGTTGGGAAATTTTCCAATCTGTGTAGAGTAATCTAGTGATTTTTTGCTCTTCAATCTTTAACACTCTATACCCCTCTATTTGTTTTTCTGGAATTAACCTATATCCCTTTTAGGTTCCTTTCGGGTTGTTCGCTGCCCCTTTTTCCCTTGACTTCCCCGTCCCATACGGGGGTTGTCAGATGTGATCCCTCGCAAGACACACTTGGTCCACCGCCCGCTCCTTTGGGGGCTGCTCTGACACGGGGAGACGGGGTAGCCTAAGAGGAACTGTACCACCAAAAAATAAAAAACAAATATATAACGACTTACAATACTTAAACTGCACATGGAAACGTCATAATTTCTACAATAGGTAACTATATGATTTAGACAACCTTAATATGATGGTGCATGTACATAAGTCTGATACTGTTGATTCTGATACTATGTCTGATACATGTTGACCTTTTCTATAGGGGGCAACTATCCTCTGAAGAGGACCCGGGAAGGGCCGAAACGCGTCAGGATTAACGTGTACAACTTCTGTTGCCCCACACACATATATGGTATCACAGGCAACATTTGTTGCTACTGCTTTTAAGAAATTATTTTTAAGACATCTTCAGTCGCCATTCAATGCATTGTATCTAGTGCCTGGTTTAATTGTATGCTTTGCCTATTACAATGGTATACCATACTCAGATCATGTCATGACTCGATTAGTCAGTACCTACCTTCAATGATTTTTTATAATATGCTATTTATATATTTTTTCTATTAATAAAATTGAAAAAAATTTTCCAACCATCAATATTGTATTTTTCTGATTGTATTTTTTTTGGCTGCTTTAAATCCCCTTTAGGGGGTTCTTTGTATAGTTTTTTGTATTTTTGGGGTGTGTGGCCTACCTGTCTACACTCATGTGAGTGCCCCTGTTATTTGTTTAAGATAGTAGGGGCTGATGTAAAAGCTAGGTGAGCTAGGGGTTGGGCTATTACAAGAGTGGTGTACTTCTAGAGTCCAAAATCCAGGGGTGCCAGTTTCTATTGAAGCGTTCAGTGGACATGTTGGCTTTGGCAAAAGAGAATTCCCTCTGAAAGTGTTGGTTGAGTA
>NC_133328.1:408190223-408196807 GCF_042186555.1 Aquarana catesbeiana | reverse complement strand
TTCTACTCTTGAAACGGTGGGTTGAATATTATGTAATCTCATATAAAAACATTGGAATTATATAGCTATCGCTTTTGTATCCATTACCTGCTTGTTGTTCACTCGGATACTATGGACATGGGAAGATTCCTGTTGCTTTCTTAGTTGTTTGGCCAATAATTTGCCACATTTGTTCCCATGCTCATAGAATCTGTGTGAAAAAAAATCTGAGTTTATCTTTGGCACTTCTATCCAAACATGTGGAGAGCTTCCCTCTGAGTATCTCCAACCTCCTGTCATTTCCCGGCTCAAGATTACCATTATGTTTAGTCTCCAGTTTGTGTATGTTTCCTAGTATGTCTTCTATCTCCTTTCTATTTTCTCTTTTGACTCTAGATCCATGAGCTATTAATTCCCCCCGATAACTGCCTTATGGGCCTCCCATATCATTTGCTCTGAGACTTCTCCTGATCTATTTGTTTCAAAGTATCTTATCATTTTACGCTGTTATCTTTTTATCGTCCAGTAGTGATTCATTTAATCACCACGTCCACTCTCGGTGGCCCCCAGACACGGGCAGGATCGTCATCACCACTGGGGCATTGGTCGGATATTGTTATTGGTTCTATTATAACAGCTTTCACGTAGTCCAGGTAATATTGGTCCACCATGAATAGACCTAACCTTGAATATACTTTATGGGTATTAGAATAATAGCTGTAGTCTCTCAGCTCTTCGTTAAAAGCTTGCCAGCTGTCTACCGAGTGGCGGGTTCGAAAATGCTTTTTCAGATGTTTAATCGCTTTAAATGATAGTGCTGTTTTACCTGCTGTTGTGTCTAATTTGGGGTCCAGGATAATATTAAAATCTCCCCCTAAGATCACAAATCCCTTCCCAAATTTATCTAGCATTCCTAAGGTTTTCACTATAAAGTCTACTGTGCAGGTATTTGGTGTTTACATGGAAGCAAACATGTAGCTATATCCATAAAGTGTACCCTTAACAAATAGAAACCTCCCCTCTGGGTCTGTTTGTACTGCCATAGGGATTAATGGGCACGTCTTACCAAAAGCCATAGTTACCCCTCTTACCCTTGCTATTGGGGATAGTGTATGAAACCATTGATTGTAAAAGGATATTGGTAGTTTAGGTACCAGTCCTGGCATGAAGTGCGTCACCTGCATAAAAATAATATCTGCGGCATGATGGTGCACTTCCTGCCAAAGATGGCCCCTTTTCTGGGGGGAGTTCAGGCCCCTAACATTATATGTCATGATTTTTAAAGTATTAGCCATTACCTTATTTTACAGAGTACCCATACTCTATATTTCCTTAACCTTTTGCCCTGTATCTTATTTTCATCTTCATTTAGATCACCTAGAAAAAAATTCAAAAGTCCTGATTCACTACAACATAACACCCTACTAAGTAGCATGTACCAACTAATAGGAGGGCCCTGACCCCCCCCCAAACCCTCCCACCCATCTGCTTAATGCAGATTAACCAGTCCCTATTCAGGACCGTCCTAATTGTAATAAAAAAAAATGTCCTCTATTATATCTAGGTCCGGGCTTTAAAATTTCTTTTGTGCGACTACATTTTTTATTTTATATTTTCAATATTTGGAGCTGGAGGGGGAAGGGAGGCACATAGATGGAGGAAGACCCCCCCCCAAAAAAAAGGGGGGTATATTACTCCTCTCTCTTCCCTCCGTCTTCCCTCCGGCTCCTCATAACATTTTAATTTCTGTTTTCTATTTAGTTCCTTTGTCGGCTTTTTTCAGGTACTTGAGACCAAGGTTCTTGTCTTTGTATTGGTGTATCGTTTACATTGCCTGCTCTCCAGTCTGGAAAGTCAGTTAGGGGAAGATCTAATTTTTCCAGAAACATTTTTAGATCATCTTTCGTACGGAGTATCACCTTTTTTCCGTTTCTTGAGGCTGACGAAAGGGAAATCCCCATCGGTACTTGATATCTGCCGCCCGCATTCCTCCCAATAAGGTACGCACCATTCTGCGTTGCATTAATGTGCAGCGTGATATGTCAGGAAACAAAGAAATCTGTGCCCCTTCATATTCTATCCAGGGAATATCTCGAACAGCCCTCATTATCTGCTCCTTCACAGTATATTTATGAATTTTACATATAACATCCCTTGGTCTATCTTTATTCTGACTTACAAAAGTTGTGGTGCGGTGGGCTCTGTCTATCTCTGTAGGTTCATTTATGTTTGATCTCATGATCTGCGAGAAAAGATTTTGTATTGTTGCTATTAAAACATTGCTATTATATTTCTCAGGTAAGTCCTGTATCCGTATATTCTGATGGCGATCTCTGTTCTCATAATCATCCAATTGGTCCCTATAAGTATTCAGCAGATTTTCGTGTTGTTTAATATTATCCTGGACTTCCTCTACTACATGTATGATCTCGTCTTGTCTATTTTCCAGACTTTCCACTCTGTTTCCTACTGCCAATACCTCTTCCCTGAGGTCTTCCACCGCTTCTTTACATGATCGTTCAACCGTGGCTATTAGCTGTTGTATATCTGTTTTTGTAGGTAGCACTCTAATAACATCCAAGATGAAGCTACGCCATTAGACACGGTAAAACGCGTTGACGTCACAACGCTGTCATGTCCTAAGATGCTGCAAGTATGGAGTGAGCCTTGAACAGAGAGCAGGGAGATTTTGATTGCCTTGAGCGGGATGGTAATGTATTGCTACATATGCTAAATACTGGCTAAAACCACCAAAAGTTTGCTTATACGTCATCATGATTGATTTACGCCATGCTCTCCTGACACACAACATTGAGTGACTAGTATGTGTAACATCAGTGGTCAATTAAAGCTGAATATCAGTGAATTAATCACCAATGCGACCAATGATACCCTTAGCGGCTTTGAAGTTTATTAAAAAGGATTCTGAAATTGCTTAAATCACTTGAAGTCTGTCATAGACAATTGCAGCCTGGAGGGAATTTTTTCTGTGGTTTTGCTTTTTATGTTCATCATTTTTTCAGCACTACCAAAAGGGATGAACACATTGTTTGACATGGTCGGCTCTATTATTATTATTTTTCTTTTACCAACAATGATCATATGATGAATTTTTCTTGTCTAATTTTCCCCAATGATATGGTTATTACCTACTTCATTTTTTCCCCCCTCCCCATTCCATAGTTGAATTAGCCCATTGTTAACCACCTACTGATTGATTTAAATAGGGAACATATTTGATCCCATCCCATCAAATTTAAAAGATATTTAACATGTGGTGACAACTAGGGATGAGCCGAACACCCCTGTTCGGTTCGCACCAGAACTTGCTAACAGGCAAAAAATTTGTTCGAACATGCGAACACCGTTAAAGTCTATGGGACACAAACATGAATAATCAAAAGTGCTAATTTTAAAGGCTTTTATGCAAGTTATTGTCATAAAAAGTGTTTGGGGACCCGGGTCCTGCCCCAGGGGACGAGGATCAATGCAAAAAAAAGTTTTAAAAATGGCCGTTTTTTCGGGAGCAGTGATTTTAATAATGCTTAAAATGAAACAATAAAAGTGTAATATCCCTTTAAATTTTGTACCTGGGGGGTGTCTGTAGTATGCTTGTAAAGGGGCGCATGTTTCCCGTGTTTAGAACAGTCTGACAGCAAAATGACATTTCAAAGGAAAAAAAATAATTTAAAACTATTCGCGGCTATAATGAATTGCCGGTCCGACAATACACATAAAAGTTCATTGATAAAAACGGCATGGGAATTCCCTACAGGGGAACCCCGAACCAAAATTTTTTTAAAAATGACGTGGGAGGGGTCCCCCTAAATTCCATACCAGACCTGAAGGGTCTGGTATGGATATTAAGGGGAACCCTGGCCAAAATTAAAAAAAAAAAAAATTGCGTGAGGTCCCCCTCAAAATCTATACCAGACTGTTCAGGTATCAAATCTATACCAGACCCTTCATATATGCAAATTGGATGCATTTTGAAACTAATCTGATTCGCATGACATGTGAATCAAACCGGCTTTCTATGGAGCTGGTTCACATAAATGCGGTGCGGTGACAGTGTGAATTCACTGCAAATTTAAAAAGAGTCCTGTGCATTTTCTGAGCGCTACAATGTGGTTCAGATGCGAATTCCAGGCTCATTGCCTTCTATGAAAACGCATCTGAATTGCACATCTGATCAGTTTTGAACATGAACTTGATCAGAAAAAAACAGCGTGGGGGTCCCCCCCCAATCCATACCAGACCCTTAGGTATGGTATAGATTTAAAGGGAATCCCCTGTGACAAAATTTGTGAGCGAGAGAGCGGTGTAAATCCATCGTCAATCACAACGTTTGCCGCCACCGAAAAAGGAAAAAATAAGCTCTGTTCGCACTGGAGACTCCCGCTGTCTGCCTTCTTCATTGCCTGACAGTTCTTAAATAGTGAGGCCACCCAGCGACATCACCTGGTAGTACTGCCGCTTGTGATGTCATCGATCGGTGCATGCTGGGTCAGTGACGTCACAAGGGGGGGACCCACTGTTTTTTTCCCACAATTTTTTAGTGACGACAATGTTTTTTTTTTATTCAGCAGACAGTGGATGAGTCACCTGTTGTTAAGGATGTGGTCCATCACTTAACATTAACCAAACTCTAACTAACTGTTAATAGAGATTTCACATAAGCTCATTATCTAACAATATACAATATATATATATATATATATATATATGTATATATATACAGTGAGGACGGAAAGTATTCAGACCCCCTTAAATTTTTCACTCTTTGTTATAATGCAGCCATTTGCTAAAATCATTTAAGTTCATTTTTTCCCTCATTAATGTACACACAGCACCCCATATTGACAGAAAAACACAGAATTGTTGACATTTTTGTAGATTTATTAAAAAAGAAAAATTGAAATATCACATGGTCCTAACTATTCAGACCCTTTGCTCAGTATTTAGTAGAAGCACCCTTTTGATCTAATACAGCCATGAGTCTTTTTGGGAAAGATGCAACAAGTTTTCACACCTGAATTTGGGGATCCTCTGCTATTCCTCCTCTCAGATCCTCTCCAGTTCTGTCAGGTTGGATGGTAAACCTTGGTGCACAGCCATTTTTAGGTTTCTCCAGAGATGCTCAATTGGGTTTAAGTCAGGGCTCTGGCTGGGCCATTCAAGAACAGTCACGGAGTTGTTGTGAAGCCACTCCTTCATTATTTTAGCTGTGTGCTTAGGGTCATTGTCTTATTGGAAGGTAAACCTTCGGCCCAGTCTGAGGTCCTGAGCACTCTGGAGAAGGTTTTTGTCCAGGATATCCCTGTACTTGGCCGCATTCATCTTTCCCTCAATTGCAACCAGTCGACCTGTCCCTGCAGCTGAAAAACACCTCCACAGCACGATGCTGCCACCACCATGCTTCACTCTTGGGACTGTATTGGACAGGTGATGATCAGTGCCTGGTTTTCTCCACACATACCGCTTAAAATTTTAAGGTCAAAAAGTTCTATCTTGGTCTCATCAGACCAGAGAATTTTATTTCTCACCATCTTGGAGTCCTTCAGGTGTTTTTTAGCAAACTCCATGCGGGCTTTCATGCGTCTTGCACTGAGGAGAGGCTTCCGTCGAGCCACTCTGCCATAAAGCCCCGACTGGTGGAGGGCTGCAGTGATGGTTGACCTTTTACAACTTTCTCCCATCTCCCGACTGCATCTCTGGAGCTCAGCCACAATGATCTTTGGGTTCTTCTTTACCTCTCTCACCAAGGCTCTTCTCCCCTGATAGCTCAGTTTGGCCGGACGGCCAGCTCTAGGAAGGGTTCTGGTCATCCCAAATGTTTTCCATTTAAGGATTATGGAGGCCACTGTGCTATTAGGAACCTTAAGTGCGGCAGAAATTTTTTGAAACTTTGGCCAGATCTGTGCCTTGCCACAATTCTGTCTCTGAGCTCTTCAGGCAGTTCCTTTGACCTCATGATTCTCATTTGCTCTGACATGCACTGTGAGCTGTAAGGTTCTATATAGACAGGTGTGTGGCTTTCCTAATCAAGTCCAATCAGTATAATCAAACAAAGTCCAGAATATAAACAAAAGAGTCAGTGCTACTACCCATACATCACATAGAAAGCAGAAATCCCAGGTGCTCGATCCACAGTCGCTGGCTGAGTAGGTAAATGAGGAAAAGATGATCCGCACTCCGGTGATTGCTCTAAAGCTAAGGCCTTAACTTAAGGCCTTATAGGCTGAAACGCGTCAACTGTTCTTATTTGCGTTTGGTCACTGTGGCTTGTCAATAAATATTATACTTCAATCACCGGAGTGCGGATCATCTTTTCCTTAGTATAATCAAACACAGCTGGACTCAAATGAAGGTGTAGAACCATCTCAAGGATGATCAGAAGAAATGGACAGCACCTGAGTTAAATATATGAGTGTTACAGCAAAGGGTCTGAATACTTATGACCATGTGATATTTCAGTTTTTCTTTTTTCAATAAACCTGCAAAAATTTCAACAATTCTGTGTTTTTCTGTCAATATGGGGTGCTGTGTGTACATTAATGAGGAAAAAAATTAACTTAAATGATTTTAGCAAATGGCTGCAATAT